>NC_064425.1:36644343-36869343 GCF_023375975.1 Astyanax mexicanus | reverse complement strand
CATAAAAGATGCTTCTGCTACTTTTAAGTTGTATGTCTGGCTGCATTTTGGCTCCAGTGGAAACAATAAACGGTAACAGAGAGACCAACAAGACACAAACCATACATAGGCAGTTGTACTAAACCCTTAGCTCTGTACTGTATTTTAAATACTATATATATATTTTTTTATTATATTTCTTATTTCTATTTCTTATAGAATCAATGTGTGAGAGAAACCAGTCTGTTAAATTTGTGTTATCTGATTTTGTCAAATAAAACTACTCAAAAATAGATTTCGAGCCATTTTAAATTTTTGATGTTGTCTTTAAAATGTTATTTTTAAATCTCGTCTCGTCTCGAGATACCCCTAAAACCCAGTACCGTGGCTCGTCTCATGATATTAGTGTCTCGTCACACACCTACTAATACGTACTGATACCGATAAGTCATCTCTATTTTCTTCAACAATCAATCATATCTATTATGAGGACTGCCTTACTGCAAAAGAAAAGATGTTAAATAAACATGAGATTTTATACAATAGTATACGAACCTAAGGATATGTATCACAATACACTGGGTATGGTTTAATATTTTAAGATACTGTCACACCATAAAAACAAACCATCATATAAAACATTGATCAGGGTTTAAATACAAAATCTAACACTTTTACAAATGTTTTTCATGTAAACCATCAATTTGTTGTTTTTTTTTGAGAATTTTTAAATAAAGTTGTGATGAGATCCCATGCGATTCCCACCTCAGTGCAGAATGACTGTCAATGCTGGAGCAGCATTAGGCACTAACCACGCTAAGAGCTAGCTCTTTCACCATCCAGAGGTGAGTATATTAGACTGTAGCCTGCACGTTTACCATGTTAAAATAAGCTACATGGGATGAACCAATAGCTAATATTCGCATTTACGTCCCGTTTTTATGAGAATTACAGTTTTGTTTACTTAGCTTAGCATTATTTAATTAAGTTACCCCACCACTACCACCACCCAGCTGCGAGACCTGCTAAATTAGAAGCAAAACATGGCAACATCTGTTCCTTACTAGTGTTGCATAATCCAGTGCGCCTTATGTATGAAAATAGACCAGAAATTAGACGTTTATTGATAGTGTGCACCTTATAGTGCAAAATCTGAAATTCTCTACAGCACTACTGCAGGGTTAATTAAACTAGGTCAAGTGTAGATTATCTGGAGTTGATGGCTTCATGTTCGATCCAGTTATATATAGACCATAGATTCTGCTGCCACCATATGAACACATGGGCAAATCAGACAATAGGTACCAACAAAAGAGGAGAAACAGAACAGGAAGAGAACAGGAGAGCCATGGCTGGAATTTTCTAAAGGTAAATGAATGCACTAAATGTTGTAAAAGAGAAATGACAGAAAATGATAAGTAGAGTATCAGGAATTTAAACAAACAAAAAAAATTATAAATGAAAAGATGAGAAGATTGTGGCAGATTTGGTTATGAAGACATGAACACAAATACAGGGTAATAAAGTGTGTGGGTGAGAGATAAGTGGTGTGGGTGGAAGGAGCTTAAGGAACGAGGGAGAAATGAGAGAGAGAAAGAAAGAGAGAGAGAATAATGCTCAGCTGTTGAATCCTCCTTCAGAAGGATAAGACGGTGCCCTCTGTGCACAAGTGAAAATGCCAGACAGCCTGTAGGCAAAGCAAGTCAGACCCAATTAGACTGAATCAGCATCTCTTTCTCTCTCACACACACCCGCACACACACAAAACATACACAAACAGCCAAACAACAGCAGCAGCAGCAACGTGTGAAGATCCTCACCAATAATCTGTGTATAAAGGTCACGCTTTAAGAAATGCTTGTATTTTATAATTCAGTTCTAAAGACACAGGTTTAAAGATTAGGCCCAGCGCTCTATACGAGGCTAATTCCTCACAGCCCTGACTCTGGGCTCTGTACGAGCTGCTCAGCTCTGAAGCTAATAACACTGAGAGATTACAGGCTCTACAGTACACAGGCCATGATGAAAGGATGTGTGTGTCTATACAATCATCACTACCCTCTCTCTAAAGATGGCTTTTAAAACTGTTGAACGTATAACTGCAAAATTAGCTAATTATCTAATTATCTAAATTATCTATGTCTTTATGAAGCTTGTTTTGTGCACTGGTGTGAATTCATGTTGGTTCAGGAAGTTGGATCCCCAAACTAAAAAGTTAGGAGCATGAAATTGTCCAATATCTCATGATACACTAAAGCATTATGAGTTCCTTTCACTGGAGCTGCACGTCTAGGTGCTTGTTTTTATACACCTGTAACCAAAGATCACCTGAAATCAGTGATTTAAATGGGTGAGTGAATACATTTGGCAAAATAGTGTTTTACAATAAACACAAAACTTTAACATTATTAATTTGTATTGATTTAATTGATTGATTGATCATAGGCCTTTTTTTAATATAGTGGTGTCTAACACATAATGCATGAATATTACACAGATATTTTCAGCTGGAATTCATGCGTTCCAATAGGATTAATTTTGCTATCTGTTCCCTCATCTTACCTACCACTCTTGCTTTTAAGTCAAATTCTATCAATGAAGAGTAGAGGAACTTTAAGCTTGCTAATGGTTTAAAAATAGTGATTTTTTTTTTATATGGGCAATGCTATGCCTCTATTACTAGCATTGTAAGCTTGTTGGAAGAATCAGCTTAATGCACTGTATTTTGGAATTCTTTGGGTTATTACACATTTTCATGTTTCATATTTCACACCGGATTTCTCCTTTAATATTCTAAATTACTTGCATGTGTTAATGGGTTAACATTGACAACACTCGTCCATATGACACTGTTTAGCTTAATTTTTAAGGGTGTCTATCACATTAAAAGGATTTCAACATTCAATAACTAATAGAATAGTTATGAAGCATTGTTGCATAGTAGCAATTCAGTGCAGGTGTAAGAATGAAAATATGTGTGTGTGTGTGTGTGTGTGTGTGTGTGTGTGTGTGCAGTGTGTGTGTGTGTGTGTGTACAGAAAGGAGGGTGAGCAATTCTTTAAATAGTCTCTCTGTCTCTGAATCGAGTGAAGTTCTAATTAAGTACAGCAGATCCACACAAACCGCTCACAGCACACTTTACACACAACCTATTACTGAACCCTGCTCTCAGCAGTGTGCGCCTGAATGTGAGCGTGTGTGTGTGTGTGCACGTATCTGTCTGTGAGACAGATTTTCACTTTAGGTAATGCGTGATACCAAAATACATTGAGACTTCTGAGACTTATTTTACACAGAGTAACAGACATGTTATAATATCTTATCTGTTAGTGTGTGTGTGTGTGTGTGTGTGTATGTGTGTGTGTGGGGGTATGAAATGCCTTGTCCGTGACCTTGTAGCTGAGATGCTGTTTGTGAGCAGTCGTCTCTGTTATGTTGTGCTTCCATCTGAAGCTGTCAGTGCCAATACAGCACGCTGGCCCAGAACGTTGCCCACGGCAACGGCTGCCCCCATTCATAATGACACCGAGGCCAGCAGGCGACCAATCAGCATGCCCCGAGAGGCAGGGATGACCAGTCACAGGAGGACACAGAGCTGATGTCACTGTGTTCTTGGAACACTGGATAGAATTTTAGCTGATTTTTTCTTTCTGTGTGTGTGTGTGTGTGTGTGTGTGTGTGTGTGTCAAAATGTGTGTTAAAACGAGATTGTGTGGAAAGTAAGACATTGACCATGACCATCAATGTCATAACACAACTTCATATCTACTTCATATCTGGTACTATATATTAAACATATTTTTGTGTTTAATATACAGTACCATATTAAAGTTTGGATACCCCTTCTCAATCAATGTAATATGAATAACCCTGACCTAAACCCAGAAGAATCTAATATTCTGGTTTGTTTTTGTATACAGAATAATTCTGAAATTGTTTTAATATAGTCTTCAATAATAAATTTACAATGTAATACATCATTAAAAGGAAGAAAACACTTAAATTGAGAAGTCCTAATGTTTCACGTCCTGCAGAACTGGTGCAGGACACGTATGTTTGCTTGTGGTTTTCAGCATCAAGCAAAGAATTATGACCACCTATTTCTTTCTATGCCCATTATCCTTTTTTTTTCAGCATCACTGATGGGGCATATAGGACACTTTGTAGTTCTATGATTATCTGTTTCTCTGTATACTTTACTATTATTCTCCTTTTACCCTGTTCTTCATTACTCTGAACACCACAGGAGAGAAAACCACCACAGAGCAGCTACTTTTATTATTATTTGGGTGGTGGATTATTTATTCTCAGCATTGCAGTGATTAGCACTGATTAGCATGGTGGTGGTGTATGAGGTGTTAGTGTGTGTTGAGCTGGTTGTACAGTGAGTGGATCAGATACAGCAGTGATGAGCACTGATTAGCATGGTGGTGGTGTATGAGGTGTTAGTTTGTGTTGAGCTGGTTGTACAGTGAGTGGATCAGATACAGCAGTGCTGCTGGAGTTTTTAAACACTGTGTTTAATCTCTCACTGTCCTCCACTCTCTATTACACACTCCTACCTACAGCTGGAACACCCTGTAGATAAAGTAAAGCCAGAGACTGAAGCTCTGAATCTGTTGCTGCACAGTTTGTTTTGGTCATTCTCTAGTCCTTTATTACTGCCCACAGAACACTGAGGTGTTTAAAAACTCCAGCAGCACAGCTGCATCTGATCCACTCGTACCACCAGCACAACACACACTAACACCTCATACACCACCACCATGCTAATCAGTGCTAATCACTACAGTGCTGAGAATAATGGCCCATGTGGGGTCCTGAGGTGGAAGAACAGGGTAAAAGGAGGATAAAACGGGTCAGGGAACTACACTGTCTCATATATGGTCAGTGAGTTTTTCAGTACATTTGTGAGCAATGTTAACACAGTCAGATCCAGAACTTACCGTCACTCTTGTCCGTCTCCTTCCCGCCCTTCCCCGTGGAGAGGGTGGCGTTGACGGTTTCGGAGGAGGTGCTGAGTTTGGTGTTGGGGTCTCGTTTGGGTTTTGGCGGGGGCTGTTTGCGTAAGGTGGGGCTGCCGCCTCCTTCCTCCTCACCCCCTCCCACCGAGTGCAGAGACTGGGAGCGCACGGTGAAGCCTGGCCCACTCGGGGGCGGGAGGCGGTCCAGCGGTGCAGGCATGGTCATAAAACCCATACGGAAATGTTTACCTGCATACGCCCCACCATCAGCCATGCTTCCCACGTCCTCACCCATCCTACAGAGACGACCACACACAGCGGGAAAAGAGTGAGAGAAGAAGAGAGCACATTTTTTAAATATAATATACATCACACAGGTTATAGGTTTAAGACAGGTTATATAAATATATAAAGGTTATAATATATACACTATACATTATATAGGTTATATTATTATTATTATTATTATTATTATTATTATTATTATTGGTGTACATATTTAGTGTGATGACTGAGCCAATGCTACAGTCTATGTTAAAAATATATCTATCTATCAAAGCTTGGCCAAAACAGACAAAGAGCTGTTTAACACCCACTCACTCATATTTGTCACATGCAAGTTTGGGGGAAACCTGAAATGCAGTCACAGCACTACAAACACAGATATTACATTAAGTTTTCATTCCTCAAAATTCCTAAAATAGTTCCACACTGCAGACTCTGATATGTTAATATTTGCATTTGTGCCTCAGGAGGTGATTAATGTCTATTTAAGGATCTTAGAGGATGGCAGAGGATAACTCTAGAGTAGCAGAATACAGGACCAGAACAGAATATAGGTTTTACACTATTATATAGGTTGTATACTATACTATATGTAGGCTACATGTTATAAAATATACATTAAACAGGTTATATACTATTATTAAGGTTATAGATTATACACAGAAGATACAACCAGAACAGCAATATACAAAATAACAACATTCATTAAAATAGTAGATTACCCGATCCAATAATATATGCTAATTCTTCTGATTCAATTAAATTTGTGATTTATACACTGAGATGACAAATATCATAGGACAAGAGACTAATGTCATTGTCACATGTATTAGCTGTGATCGTGATCGGCAGCATCTGGCTAGAATTGTCCATGTGAACAGATAAACAACAACAACAACATTCAAGGCAGGAGACCCAACACACATACATACATATATCCCACAGCTTCCCTGGGACATGCGAAAATCAGAGTTAATTGTATAAAATTGTATAACATGATATAGACAGATAATGTGTTTCATCACTATAGAATTGTTACATTACAAATATTAAAAAGCTTATATTTATGCCTCTAATTCAGAATTTTAGGGTTCATCTGTTCTATAGAAACACTATAAGTAAAATGTTAGAGTCAGTGCTATTTTTCTGACCATCCATCTACTCACCCATCCATCCATCCATCCATCCATCCATTTAACCCATGTATCCATCCATTGATCCATTAATCCACTGCTCTATTTCTCTTTACTGTCATTCAGTAATACAATTCTGAGCTTTTTGTCTGAATCTGAAGGACATCAGTTACTAACTGGTCCATCAGAAATTCAGTTAGCTTCATCTTTCATTCCAGAGAGAAAGAGAGAGAGAAAGGGATGAGCAGCTGGGAGGAGGAATGGATGCTCCATAAAGTGATGTCACACTCCCTCTTGGTGACACATGCTCTGTCTATGGGAAAACTAATCAATCTATAAGGGTAGACAGGATTTACTGTAGCCACAAACGCCCACATCTACACCCACACCCATATACACACACTAATGCACACACAACCTAATCAAGTCAGAGAGTGTGGCGTCCAATAAAAGATGAGCCAGTGTCTTCTGTCCTCCATTTCAACTCAGCTCTGTCTGAGTAATATATTTATTCCTCTCTTATTGTGATTCTATAGAGAGAAAGCATTGATTTAAAAAAAAACTGTGTGAGTGAGATCATATTGTGTAGTAAATCTAACAGGAAATATGTAATTGGCTTTAGTGCAACATTATGCAATGTAAAGTAAAAGAGGGCCTTTGATAACAGTAGACATGCTAAAGAGACATGAGAAGTGAAAAGGTACTTTTAATGCAGGTTAATATACATAAATTGCTGTGTGAAATGAACATGTGTTTGAGTATACAGTATGTTTTGTTCAGTTTGTTACAAAATGTATAAAATACTGTAGAGAGCAATTACATTTTACAAACCTACCAGACCACTCTGTTTTCAGAATGACAATAGTGTTTGAATAAAGATAATGTTTTGTCCCCTCCCAGTTTTGCTATTACTGCTTTAGATTGAATAGAAAAAAAATTTAGAGACTGCTGCCTCTACATAAAATAGTACCGCTCCGAGACTGTACATTACACCGTACATTTAAAGCAATGCACAACTGAAAACACTATAAAGCGCACAGGATTATATTATATTTTATAAGGCGTGCTATCAATGAACGTCTATTTTCTAGGTGCATTAAGCTACACTAGTAGCTGGGTGGTGGTTGGATGGAAACTAAGTTAAGTAAACAAAACTGTAATTCTTAAAAAAACATTTTCTTTTAAAGTCAAACGAGCACTGGATGTTAATCTACACAGATTTCTCTTCTGAAAACTCTTTATTTGGGTGAGTAAAGTGCCTTCGCATGCTAATGCTGCTCCAGCAGTGGCAGCCAGAGTAAGCAGCAGGCTACAGTCCAAAAACACTCACCTCTGAATGGCGAAAGAGCTAGCACTTAGCATTTTAGCAGCTTATGATAATGCTGCTCCAGCAGTGCTAGCCAGGATTAGCAGCAGGCTACAGGCTACAGGCTGCCACCAAAAGAGCTATCACTTAGTGCAGTTAGCAGCTAATGCTAATACTTCTGCAGTTTTTGTGCTAAAGAAACTTCACTAAAACTCCTGTATAACTCTGTACATCAGCAGAGTGGCTTTACTGCTCCTTAATACCTGACTGATAAAATTCATACATAAGGTGCACCGGATTATAAAATGCACTGATGTTTTTTTTCTTAAGTTTTCTTTGTATTTTCTGACGAATACCCCAGCACTGTTCCAATTCTAGATTGTATAACCACTTAGGAACACCACTGCTACCAGCTTGAAACCAGAGCAGCCACAAAACTTCACAGCAAATACCCGTGATATCATAGCAACAGCATAGCAACCACCAAGCAATACATTTGTAACCACATGAGATACTATAGCAACCCCTTAGCAACAGCATAGCAACCACCTGAGATACTATAGCAACCACTTAGCAACACCACAGCAAACACTTAGCAAACATTAAGTACCCAACACCATAGTTCCCTCCAGACATACCAACACCATTGTGTCCACACAGCAACACCCTTTCTAGATTCATCACATGCCTACTTATTACTCCTATGCATTGTACCATGTTTATCACTGTTGTGTTAATACAGTATCAATTGTATTTTAGCACACAGGTTATACATACATTTTGGTCACTTGTTATGAAGCCATATTTTCAGTAACAAAGCTTGCAGTACTGGCTTACACTAGGAATGGGCATGAGGAATTAAAAAAATAAACAAGTTATATAACCACAGATATTCAGTTAAGTACTATCTTAAATTTGCAAAAGGCAGAAAAATTAAAGTTTTTATTGAATGGTAGTGTTGCTAGGCTGCTATTGATATCACTAGACAGTCCACTACAGTGCATTACAGCAAGGTCAACAATCGCCCACTTGTAAGGGCAGGGATAGGATAAAACAACAAAAACAGAACCTGCAGGAAATAAAGTGCTGTATAATGGCTCACAGGCAGTGTGAAGTGCAGCATCTGCTTCAAATATAGGATAGGTTTTAGTGGATAGTGCTTAGAGAAAGTAATTGAAGCACTTCACTTATGATCGACTTTAGCGTCATGCTCAAACAGTTCTACCTCCCTACAGCAAGAGATACGCAGACAAACCTTATAAATGCTTATTATCATAAAACTGAATTAAATGAACTTTAATCAATATCACGGTTAAAATATTTTAGTTCTCCATGTTGTTTTCATGGATGGAACTGGATGTAATGGCTACTCTACACTGTGGTTTGTTTATAAGGAGACATTAGGTATTAAATTAAATATTAGCTGTAGGGCTGGGTGGCATGACCAAAATCTTTTTTCACAATATTGTTAAGATTCTGGCAGAGAAAGGGTGAGAGAGAGAGGAGTTCACAAGCTCTGTGTGTAACAGGGATGTGGCTACGTGTCTCACAGGGCAGCTGTTCTTAAAGCTTCTTCTGCAAACTTGGAATTCTTTTCCATGATCTGAATTAGTCAGATGTGAAAACTGCCCGGCAGTCCTTGTGGAGCCTGTGTGTGCTAGCCTACTCTTGTTAGCCCAGTGCAATGCGTGTTATGTATTATTGTGCATAAGATGCCTGGATGAATTTTAAATGCTTATTAACACAAATAAAAAAATATGAAGTAACAGACATAATAATACCTGTTTGCACTTATAGTTATAGTGTTGTGAGGCTAATGACTTCTCATTTGTCCCACTGTACACTGTCACACTGATATGTGAGTCAAATCTGATGCTCATTTGTTTTGTGCGATCAGAGTACAATATCAATTTATGTACAACTTTAGTTTAACCATGTTGTTCAATGCAGAACATACTTTTATAGTAGTAACCAAGAACTAATAAATACAAACTTTCATGGTACAAGTGATTGTGAGAAATCAATGTGATAAAGTCACAAATCACATTCCAGTTTAAACTGACACTTTCTGGTTTGCTCTTGAGTTTCTTTAACACTAAACAACAAGCCAACAAACTATACATACACTGTATTACCAAATGTTTGTGGACACCACCTTTAATAATTGCATTCAGCTCCTTTAAGGTGCACTCATTGCTGACCCAGATGTGCAAATGCACACTCACAGCTTGTCTCATTCCAGTAGAAAATATACTGCCAATAGAATAGGATTCTAAGGCCCCTATTTTAGTGATCTATAGGTGTGACATCAGGGTATCATAAGTGAACAAAAAATATGCCTTATGTGGCTATAAACTCGCAAAAGGAATCAACTAATTATCTGGCCACTGCGCTCCTCCAATGAACGTTGCCTCACTTTACCAAACATTCACACAAAGCAATACAGACTGTTCTCATACAGAGTTCCCCAATGGTGAAACAAACTACCTTCCACTACCAGATCAGGAGAATCTCTCACTATCTTTAATAAACTCCTGAAGACAGAGCTCTTCAAAGAGCACTTACTCTCCTAACACCTCTAACTAACTACCTTCCACTACCAGATCAGGAGAATCTCTCACTATCTTTAAGAGACTCCTGAAGACAGAGCTCTTCAAAGAGCACTTATTCTCCTAACACCTCTAACTAACTACCTTCCACTACCAGATCAGGAGAATCTCTCACTATCTTTAATAAACTCCTGAAGACAGAGCTCTTCAAAGAGCACTTACTCTCCTAACACCTCTAACTAACCACCTTTTACTACCAGATCAGGAGAATCTCTCACTATCTTTAATAAACTGCTGAAGACAGAGCTCTTCAAAGAGCACTTACTCTCCTAACACTTCTAACTAACTACCTTCTACTACCAGATCAGGAGAATTTCTCACTATCTTTAATAAACTCCTGAAGACAGAGCTCTTCAAAGAGCACTTACTCTCCTAACACCTCTAACTAACTAACTACTTCTAACGCTTTTGGCGTGAGTCTCAGCAGGGGATACTGAGCTGTGCACCAGCAGGTCATTTAAGGGAACAGCAATGTTATTAGATTTTTTGTTAAGGTAAAAGTCGGGTTTGCGTGCTTCAGCGCATGTGTGTGTGTTTTTATTAAATAGAATGTGTAGCTAACATAGGAATGGACTTGACGATTAACTTCCAGACCACTATGCCCATCAGTGTAAATTTATTCCTAAATTCAGCCACTATTTTAACGGCACGGGAGCAAGGCGTGAAAATAGACTGTTGATGCGGTGTAAGATAGGAATAAGCATTTTGATGTGCCTAGCGTAGGGTGTAAAACAGGGCTCTAAATAGGGTCTCTCATAAGGGGTATAAAGCCCCAGCTCCCCTTTGCAATGATGGTGATCCATCCAATACTTTTGGGATGAGGTGGGGTGGTTATTATGCAACCTCACTAAAGGTGTTGTTACTTTAAATCCTCACAGCAGGGCTACAAAATATACTTAAAAAGTGCATGGAAGGTTACTTTGACAAAAGCAGGATAATCTTGTTTTAATGCCCTTGTTTTAAAAGAAACAATTAATAAGCAGGTGTCCCAATACTTTTGTCCAGTTTTAAAAGGCTGTATGCTGGTATCTATCCTCTGCAGGAATGAATGCACACGCTGCCGCTGTGGCACACAAACCACTGGCTGTTAGCTTAATTAAAATGAAAGCTGTAATTATCATTTAAATCTGACGAGTCATTGCAGTCACTCTGCTGCCGTCTGCTCTGTATTAACACACACACACACACACACACACACCTAGATCTAGATTATGGTGAAGTTCTAAAGCAACTGACAGAAACAAAACTTGGTGGGTAGCTCAGCCATTGTGAGATGTAAACGATTCAAGTATCTGGCGTGACATAAGTAAAACAGGATTATCACTGTACCTGACACCGACTATTCATAATCCTGCCCCACTGCATGTGCTTCCCATAGTGTATCCCATTCTGACCTGTGCTGTTGTGTTATTAGTGTCATTTGTAAGTGAAATATAAAAAGAGAAAAGTTCCAAAGCAATTTCAGCTGATGAAAGAGTTCCAGAGAGGTTCCACAGGCCAAGGGCTAGGATCAGGACTGGGGCTAAAATTAAGTCTAAGATTAGGGCTAGGGCTAGGATAACAGCTAAAATTAGGACTGGGGCTAGGGCTAGGATTAAGGCTAAGATTAGGGCTAGGGCTAGGATAACAGCTAAAATTAGGACTGGGGCTAGGGCTAGGATTAAGGCTAAGATTAGGGCTAGGGCTAGGTTTAGGGCTGGGCCTAGGATTAGGGCTAGGATAAGGGGTAGGGCTAACATTAAGGCTAGGAGTAGGGCTGGGGCTAGGGCTGGGTCTAGGATTAAGTCTTGGATTAGGGTTGGGGCAAGCACTGGGGCTAGGGTTAGGCTTATGGTAGTGATGTGAAGATTCTAGGAGACCTACACTGACAACAGAGAGGGAGATCAGATACTTTTAGTAGAATAAATCCTTTAAAACAAGTAAAATTAGAAATAAATAGGAAATAAGTCAAATACTTTTATAAAATTCTGTATATAAATAGCTCAATGTGTGTTTATAATAAGAAGGCAGCTTTGTTAATCATAATGCCCTACGCAGGCTGGGACCTTTAACATCACATATGATCACAACTCTTAATCCATAACAAGCATGGCTATAATGTCTAATCTTGTTCATAATTTGTTATAATGAGTTATACAACCATGTAAACCATGTAAAGCCTCTTGTGAATAAATGTGTTCACATAAGGGTTTATAGACAATACATTAGTAAAAAGTGTAAAAAGAAAAGAAGATGCTGGCGATTAAATATGACATATATATGATTACGTATATGTGCATATAGAACTATAAAGCTGCTTCATGAGTGTTAAAGATGCTGAGGATTATATACGGCTGTGTATATAAATGTGTGTGGTTGAGTGTGTGTGTGTGCATCTGTGTGTGAACCTACTTCCAATGAGTGTTGAAGACGCTGAGGATTATACACAGTTATGTATGTACGCGTGTGTGTATAGAACAGCTGTGATGTGTGAAATACTGTGTGTTGAAATACTGAGGACTCTATATGTTCGAATTTTTAAGTGTGTGTGTGTGTGTGTATAAGTGTGTGTGGTTTTCTAGGGGTTTATAGATGCAAGGGATTATATACAATTGTGTACATGCGTGTATGTGTGTGTGTGTATAAGCACGGGATTGGTTATAGAGCAGTTGAACTTTGTTTCTGTTTCTTAAGAGTTTTATAGATGCTGGGGTTATATATTATTGTGTATATTACTGTGTGTGTGTGTGTGTGTGTGTGTGTAAGTGTATGATTGGTTATAGAACAATTGAACTCTGTTTCTGCTTCTTAAGAGTTTTATATATGCTGGGGATTATATATGATTGTGTGTGTGTATAAGTGTGTGTGAGTTTGTGTGTGTGTGTCCTTAAGGGAAATGGTCTAAATATAGAGAGGAAAAGGAGATGAAGACCAAGCCCACTGTTGCCATGGAAACCCTGTCTCTATAGTAACGTTCCCGTCCAAGGCTGATGAGGTGTGACTTTGACCCTCTCACTGCCGGTGTTTACATTGTGTGTGTGTGTGTGTGTGCTGTTTGCCATGCAGACCTCAGATCAGCTGTTCTGAGGCTCCTGCACTGCGTCCACATATTAGCATACTCTTCTGTAGCATCCGCTATACAGACTTTACCATTTTATAATGCATTATATGGCACAAATAACATCCTTTTTTCAGGAGACTGAAAATTTCTGGAGCCATTTCTGAACAATATCTTTTGCATTTCTGTTTCCAGTTCTATCTTTTAAAAAGCGCTCCATTTTTATGCCAAACTGTGTGTTTAGACCCATAGCTAAATCAAGCTGCATCAAAAAGTCGAGAAAAGCAGTGAATTAATCTAGTCTAACTCAGTAAAAAAAGACAGTTCTGGATAATGTCCAGATCTGATTCTCCACATATTTTGCTGAGAAAATGCTCTTAATTAGCATCACTCTCAAACGCCCTGAGAGATTCTGTCAACAACAAATTGTACTTTTATTAAGTTTTCTTAGGTTCTAAACTGTCTCACTTCTTAACCCCCATTTTTCCCTATACACTCCTAACCTTTTGCCCCTCACCCTTATCTCTCACATCTCTCCTTTGTTTAACATAAGTTGATAGAGACACCCCCAATGATGACAACCCCCACATACTCCTCCATAAACCCTTACCCTTTCTCCCCCTGCTGTGTTCAAAGCAGTTTCTCCTGTATGTAAAGTCCTGCTAAAATGTCTTAGTAGCTCAGTCTAGTTGAGTCTCGGTCAGAGAGTCTCACACAGACAGTAACAGACAGACAAGTCACATGGACTAGTCAGGCGGACACAGAGGGAGCAACGACCAACTAAGCTGTGCCCGTGTAGATTTTCCGTCTGCACGAGAATAAACTCAAGTCCACTCTCAAGCTGTCTCCTGATTCCTGATTCTGACTCCTGATTCCTGAAAGCCGAATTTCTAACACCCCCCTGTGGACTATGACAGGACCTTTTTAAGTTAAAGATTCCAGGTAAGATCCCCAAGGCTACCGGTTGCAAAGACAAACAGCATGACCACCATGAACATGCTGATCAACCAGCTTTACCACACTAACTCAAGATCTAGCTCATTTTCCAGCAGGGTAACTTTGAGTCAGGTACTAGCATTGTGTCCCATGACTAATAAAATGATGTCCAAAAGGCTTCACTTATCTGTTTTTTTTTTAACCACTTGTCAATTAATTTCTTTGTTCATACAGACAATTCTACTCAGAAACTGCCGGTCACGATCATTACTGTAGTTTGAGGAAATTTTATATATGGAATATCCATCCATAAGGCACCCACTTGCCCCAACTCCCATAACCAACCCTAAGCGTACAGATGCTATCCACAGGGTCTCAAACTGCTGAAGATCTGCTGCTAACGTCTCAGAGGACACCTTCATGTATTAACCCTTCAGCAATATTAGACAGGTGGTGTTATGTTATGGCTGATCATTGTAAGAAGTCACTACAAAGAACTGTCCTCTCTATTTTTAGACATTTATATGGCATATGTATGTGGCGTGTGTGTGTGTGTGTGTGTGTGTGAGTGTGTGTGTGAGTGTGTGTCTCCCCCCTCCCCTCAGCACAGCTGTAGAGGCTCTTCACACTGTAATGGGGGATAAGTGGGGTCCTCTTCATGCGAGTGAAAGAGAGAGGAAGAGGGAAAAGAAGGGCTGATCATTTTACCAACAAGAGAACGAGAGGAAATGGGAAGGGAATAAAGAGATGAAGAGGAAGAGGATAAGAGTGACAGAGGGAAAGAGAGATGATGAAGAGCGGCTGCAGTGAATAGGAGTGGAGGGAAAGGGGAAGAGTGAGAGGAGAAAGAGTGAGAACAGAGCTAGTGAGTGAGTGAGTGAGTGAGTGATTGATTGATTGAGCGAGAGAAAGAGTAAGCAAGGAGTGAAGGACGAAGAAGAGTGAGAGACAGAGTGAAGGAGGAAGAGATAGTAAAGGATGAAGAAGAGAGAGAGAAGGACTGAAGTATAAAGAGTGAGAGAAGCAGTGAAGGACGAAGAAGAGTGAGAGAAGTAGTGAAGGATGAAGAAGAGTGAGACAAGGATTGAAGTATAAAGAGTGAGAGAAGCAGCGAAGGATGAAGAAGAGTGAGAGAAGGAATGAAGTATAAAGAGTGAGAGAAGCAGTGAAGGATGAAGAAGAGTGAGAGAAGGAATGAAGTATAAAGAGTGAGAGAAGCAGCGAAGGATGAAGAAGAGTGAGAGAAGCAGTAAGTATAAAGAGTGAGAGAAGCAGTGAAGGATGAAGAAGAGTGAGAGAAGGACTGAAGTATAAAGAGTGGGAGAAGTAGTGAAGGATGAAGAAGAGTGAGAGAAGGACTGAAGTATAAAGAGTGAGAGAAGCAGTGAAGGATGAAGAAGAGTGAGAGAAGGACTGAAGTATAAAGAGTGAGAGAAGCAGTGAAGGATGAAGAAGAGTGAGAGAAGGACTGAAGTATAAAGAGTGAGAGAAGCAGTGAAGGATGAAGAAGAGTGAGAGAAGGACTGAAGTATAAAGAGTGAGAGAAGCAGTGAAGTATAAAGAGTGAGAGAAGCAGTGAAGTATAAAGAGTGAGAGAAGTAGTGAAGGATGAAGAAGAGTGAGAGAAGGACTGAAATATAGAGTGAGAGAAGCAGTGAAGGAAAGAGTGAGAGAAGGACTGATGTATAAAGAATGAGAGAAGCAGCAAAGGATGAAAAAGAGTGAGAGAAGGATTGAAGTATAAAGAGTGAGAGAAGGGGCAAGGATGAAGAAGAGTGAGAGAAGGACTGAAGTATAAAGAGTGAAAGAAGTAGTGCACGATGAAGAAGAGTGAGAGAAGGAGTGAAGTATAAAGAGTGAGAGAAGTAGTGAAGGATGAAGAAGAGTGAGAGAAGGACTGACGTATAAAGAGTGAGAGAAGCAGCAAAGGATGAAAAAGAGTGAGAGAAGGATTGAAGTATAAAGAGTGAGAGAAGGGGCAAGGATGAAGAAGAGTGAGAGAAGGACTGAAGTATGAAGAGTGAAAGAAGTAGTGAAGGATGAAGAAGAGTGAGAGAAGGAGTGAAGTATAAAGAGTGAGAGAAGGAGTGAAGTATAAAGAGTGAGAGAAGTAGTGAAGGATGAAGAAGAGTGAGAGAAGGACTGAAGTATAAAGAGTGAGAGAAGCAGTGAAGTATAAAGAGTGAGAGAAGTAGTGAAGGATGAAGAAGAGTGAGAGAAGGACTGATGTATAAAGAGTGAGAGAAGGATGAAGAAGAGTGAGAGTAGGATTGAAGTATAAAGTGAGTATAAAGAGTTAGATAAGGATGAAGAGTGAGAAAAGGAGTGAGGGAAGACAAAAAAATAACAGAAAGAATGAAGGAAGAACAAGTGAGAGAGACGGAGTGAAAAAGGAACAGTGCGAGAAGTACTGAAGAAGAAAGAGTAAGAAAAGGAGAAGGAAAAAGAGAGTAAAGGCGGCAGAGTAAGAGAAGGAGTGAAGGAAGAACAAGAATGAAGAAAGTGTTGCAGCTATCTGGGCTATCTGTGAAGCAGGAAGGAAGAGTAAGTGGGAAGGAAGGGATGAAGAGTGAGAGGGGAGTGAGAGAGGAGTGAGAGAGGAGAAAGAGTGAGAGCAGTGAGAGTAGAGTGAGGGATGAAGAGTGAGTGAAGGATTGATGGAGAAAGTGTTGGGGGTGTAATAGGCTGTGAATGCTGGAGGAAGAGGTGCAGACAGTAATGTGAAAGGGTGATGAGGGAAGAATGATATTAAAGACCAATGAACTGGAGCAGAAACACTGCAGGAATCAGATTATAGTGAGATGACTGTGTGTGAGTTTGTGTGTGTGTGTGTGTGTGTGTGTTATTGGTTTACATATCTGTCAGGGAGTCAGTGTTAGATATGCAGGTTATAATGAAGACTAGGGAGTAAAAATGAAAATGAAGATACACTATGCTGCCAAAGTATTCTCTCGTCTGTCTTTTCACAAATATGATCTTCAATGACACACACACACACACACACGCTCACACACACACACACACACACACACACACACACACACACACACACACACACACACTTATATTCTACAGACTATTTTTTCTTCTTTTTAATTAATAAAGCCTCTCAAAATTCTTTCACTTTGTTGAGTTCAGTAAAGTCCAGTCTGATTCTAAATGGTCATCTACGGGTTCTATATATTGGCCACACACTACATTTACTTACATACACCCCCCCCCCCCCTCTCTCTCTCTCTCTCACACACACACACAGCAGAAGCTGATATGCGTGTATGAATGAGTGTTGGTTTCCATTGACTGAATGATAGCGTTTCTGGTATCCTGCCATTTCCTCATCGATCTCTTTAGCTGAAACTATTACACACACACACACATTCATGTATTATGTGTGTGTGCATGCATATGCTTTGCTCTGGTTTTGGTTGAAAAAAACTACATTTTCTGCCAATTATCATCCAGTTTTCTTCACCAAATCACCTTGAAACATAATTATATAAAGCTGCTTCATTTTTTCATCACTGCTCATGCTTCTCGAACGCGATCATACTGCAGAATGAATCACACTGAGGAATTTCTTATTCATCTTTGCAGAGGGGAAAACATCTGCAGGGTCAAGATCCGGAAGGAAAGTGTCTCCTACCAGGAGACTCTAATGCTGCGTTACTTAATATCACAACCAATCCCCAGCTTCCACCTGCCTTTCAAATAACGTGACTAACACGCTATCTTTGCTGCCTGCAGCTGCTGACGTTTATGTGGATTTAGATCATGTCGGTGTGTCTTTGGTATCGTGAGGACACAAAAAACACGCCTTGAGCAGCTCGACATGCGCAAAAGGCATGTACTAAGTCTCTTAATTAATCATGGGGGTGTTTTGGCCGTAACGTGAAATAAACCAATCAGTGTGTCACTTGTCATTCCCTTAAAGAGCCAGGTGTGCTCTGACTGAAACATATTTTTGCCCACTGCTCATAAACTGTACACTGACTCCCCTTTTGGTCAGGCCAACACAGACGTAAGATTATTATTAATAAAGTCTGCTTTATATGCAGTAATCAGAATTAGCTTCTATGTAATTAGTAATAAGTAAAATGCAAAAAGTATGACTCTACAGTAACCACTACAATGTCTTTTGCAATATTGTCTTGTTATATAGTCTTATATCCTTAAAATACATACGGGTTTCTTTGAATGGAGTCCTCAGTATAAATCAGAGGAAACCTCTAGATCCACTTGTGCTCCATCCATGAGTACCACATTTATTCATTAGCGTGTTATTGTAGCGTGCTCAGCTAACTCGCATGGACGGTGGACGGAGTGGTTTCATGTGCATTACATATGTTCCGGCAGGGGCGGTTAATGTGGGCGGGGTTTGCCAGGTATGAATGGTGCCTAAGATATGCTACTAATACGGGTTGGATGACTGACAGGGTGACAGCTGTTTATGTGTGTGTGTGTACGTACCTTTTGATGGCCTCGTCCTGACGCCTCTTCTTCTGGCTCTGCTCCTGCAGATAAGCCCAGTGTGTGTGGTTGCGGACGCGGTCACTCTCGCGGGCGATGTCTGAGGCGTTCTGAATCACCAGCTCATCGTAGGCCCTTAAACCACTGTCCTCAACGTACTGCAGAAACCGTACACACTCATCCTCACTGCCGCCCATCCTTCAGCACTGCCGGCCGAGAGAGATCGCCTGCAGTCACAGAGAGAGAGAGAGAGGGAGATTTAGTATTAAACAGATGTACATCAATTTGTCCAAACTTTTACATTAAACTAAATGAATTATTCATTTCTTGCCATCAGAAATTACGATTTTATCTTTGATACATTTAGAACCAAAAATATTTAGACAGTGACGCAAACCTCATGCTTTGGGCTCTGCATACCACTGCACTGGATTTAAAATGAAGTGTGGGTCTGATCAGAAATATAGTGGAGATGTTTGGATTGGCCAAATCATCAGTTTGCTACATTCTGGTAAAAAAGAGCACAGTTGTGGGGTTGGGAACTCAAACAGGACAACAGTGGGGAATGATTACAGAATCCTTTCCATGGTGAAGAAAAACTCTTCACAACATCTACCCAAGTGAAGAACACCCTCCAGAAAAGAGGTGTATCACTATCTCAGTCTACTCTAAAGATAAGACTTCACAAAACAAACACAGAAGGTTCACCACAAGATTTAAATCAGTAATAGAAAGGCCAGAGTAGACTTTACAAAACACATATCTAAAGAAGCCAGTCTAGTTTAGGAACAGCATTCCTTAGACAGGTGAATGTAATATCAGCCTGTACCTAAATGATGGGAAGAAAAAGCTTGAAATAATGCTCACCATATCCTCTCTAAAATAGTGTAGGGTCATGAGGATGCAGGGCATTGCTTCCAATGGCAGAAGAAGACATAAGAAAAAAGATGAATTTGGAGGTCTACAGGGATTTGGAATATTCTGCAGTGACCGAGTAAATCAGATCAGAACCCGATCATGCAGCATTTCATTTCTTTCATACCTAAGGGTAGAAAGAGCCAAAAAACAGCAACAACTGCAGTAAAGGCAAAGCAAGGAAACCCCGGAGAAAACCCTGTGTTTAGTGATGTTTATGTATTATTATTTTTAAACCCTTGAAATGAGGAGGATTTGTAGAAAAAAAGTTGTAATTCCTAAAAGCTTAATAGAATATTTTTTTCAACCCCTTCAATTAAACCTGAAGTCTACACTTCAATAACTTTTCGGTAGTTTTATTGTTTTAAATCTAGTGTAGTCACCAAATCAAGAAGATTGATTCGCTGTTCAAATATTTCTGGATCTAATCGTATATATGATTTAGTTTATTGTTGTTTACCTCAATACCTTTTTTGCAAACGTGAAAAATAGCCACAGAAAAAGGAAGAAAATTAGTGTGCAGTACTCTCAGCATGTGCTTCTGTTCCTCTGAGTGTGTCTGCCAGTGTGTGTGTGTGTGTGTGTTTGCATGTGTGTGTGTGTGTGTGTGTGTGTGTGTGTGTATATGCATGTGTGTGTGAGCAAGAGAAAAACTGTGTAGATTTTCAGCAGATTTGCTCATCCTGTTAGCTCCAGTGTGAGGCACAGACAGACCTGATTGGCTGAGGCAGCTCAAGCTGACTCTAACACCCACACGCACTTTCATCCTCTCCCCAACATTACTCTCTCATTCTCTCCCTCCCTCCCTTCATCCCTCCCTCCCTCTCACTATTCAGTTCCAGTTCTAAACAGTACTTCTGGCACATCTGCAATATTACTAAAACACATTCAGCACTTTCTAAAGACTTAAAGTATGTATATTGAGATGGCGTGATAATCACAATATAGAAAAGTGAAAAATTACACTGTAAAAGAGTTATACTGTTATAATCACGCAGCTCTGGCCTGCGCAGTGCGCATACGTGAACTCCTTGTCCGTTAAATTAAAAGCTCCATACATTACTCTATTGCTGTAGATACGGCTGCCAGGCAAAATTATGGAATTTAAGGATGAAATAAGGAAGTACAGGCACTTACAACTAGGAATTGTTCTTAAAAAGGTTAGTTTTAACTGCCTACTTATTCAAAATGTGGGGTTAAATTCTCTGTTTATAACGACAGTTTATGGTGCGGGTCTTTTGCTGTTCATACGTGAGTATGTTCTGCATGTAGCCTGCTGCTAACCCTGACTAGCACTGCTGGAGCAGCATTAGCATGAATCTGCTAACTGCACTAAGCGCTAGCTCTTTCGCCATTCAGAGGTGAGTATTATCAGCCTGTAACCTGCCGCTAACCCTGGCTAGCACTGCTGTTGCAGCATTAGCATTAATCCGCTAACCGCGTAAAGCAATAGTATATAGAACTGAAGCCTGAGTGTTTACCGTGTAAAATAAAAAAGCTGCATGGTACAAACCGCTAGTTGATATTGCTTACTGGAACAGTCAGGGTTCCTCAGTGTAGTGCTGTCAGCCATGGCTAGTGCTAGCTGTTAATGCTAATGCTGCTGCACCCAGCCTTGGTGGAAATTTGAAAAGCTTACTGTAAATAAACAGAAGCGCTTTACTCTTCTTTCAGAAGAGAAAACTGTGTAGATTAACATCCAGCACTCGTTTGACTTTAAAAGTGACAGTGCAGTACTGATGTGCGTGATGAGGATAAGGTGCTATATCTCTCCACAATATCAGATTATAACATTCATTAGCACAGCAGTTACTGAGGTAGAGAGCATAAAGCACATTTAGTAGAATACAGTATATAGCAGCACATATAGATAGATGGGTATAGATGGGTATACATGACCTGTACGCCACCAAAGCAATGAGACCTTACCCTACACAGCGATAAATATAACCATGTGTATTTTTGTTAATGTTTATGGTTTATGGTGTTTGTGTGTGTTGCTGTGTGTAATACTAGGAATCAGTGTCATTTAATCAGGAGGTAAACTGAAGCTTTACTAGAGTACCATCTATTCAACCTTAAATTGATTTGCTTTTCTTTAAAACTCTTTATTTTGTTTTATGTATAATTTTTGTTGTAGTGTAATGCAAATAAAAAAACACTAGAAATATTCACTTTGTCTAAACCCTAAAACACCAGTATTTTTTTACATTATGTTCTATTCTACTGTATTCTATTCTAATAATCTAAGTTCCAGTTGATTTTCTATTATATTTTAATTTATATTATTATATTCTATTTTGATACTTTAAATTTCATTTTATTCAGTTTTACTGTAATACTATTTGTTATTTTATTCTATTTGTCTGTATTTTATTTTAACCTTCCATATTCTATTATAATATTCTTGATTATTTTCTGTCTTTTTTATCACAATTTAGAATAACATTGCCTTGTTTTACACTCTATATTACCCTGTATTTTAAATTAATTGTTTACAGTTTAAGAGTAACTTTGTTCACAGTTGCTTAAATACTGTTTATCAGCAAACACCATTACCACATACAATGTGTTTAAGCATGTTTAAAGAAAGGGTAAAGAAAGACCAGATTTTTTTTAATTAAACTCTTATAATTATACAATCACTGTATTTTATATTAACTTTGGTGCATTTAAACTATACAATTAATCTATCTATTTCTTACGCAAGTTAAAATGGGGGGGGGGGCCAAGCTGAGTCCATATTTTACAGTTCTACTCTCAGAGAGAGAAAGAGAGAGAGAGAAAGAGAGAGAGAGAGAGAGAGAGAGAGAAGGAGAGAGTGAGAGCATGCATGTGCACAATTTGTGTCCTTCAACTTTAGTTTTAATCTAAGTCACAGGTCAATGTTTTATTTAACAGTGTCTTATAATAGCATCTGATCTCATTCTCTCTATTTCTCTCTCTCTCTCTCTCTCTCTCTCTCTCTCTCTCACATGATTCTCTTGGTCCCTCCACACATCCAGTTCTTTTTTCCTCATTTAGTCTTTCCATCCCTTCCTCCCCTGCATCCTTGTAATCTCTTCCCTTTCAATCTCTCTCTCTCCCTCTCTCTCTTTCACTCACACACACACACACACACACATGCACACACACACACACACAGCTGTATTCTATAAACGGAACGTGAGGCGAGTGAGCTCTGTGTATCCAGGCAACAGTATCCCGGCGTGTGGGGGTGACATAATGCATTAAGCGGGGGGTTCCTAATTCAGTGATGAGCAGGCATTTGTTCCGCCTCACACTGGTGAGCGTGATGCCCGCATTCTCTTGGAGTGTGTGTGTGTGTGTGTGTGTGTGTGTGTGTGTGTGTGTGCGTGTGTGCGTGTGCCGTTCATCTAAAGCGGAAATGTGATATCCCATTCCCTTGTGAGTGCGTAGCTGTAAATGGGAAAGAATTAGGTTTCATCAAGTGTATCTGTGTGGTGTGTGTGTGTGCATGTGTGTATTGTGTAATGTGTGAGAGTGTTTATGGTGTGTGTGAGAGTGTGTGTGACTGTGTGGGTGTGTAGTGTGTGTACTGATGTGATGTGTGTTTGATTGTGTGTTAATCCCAAGTGTTTAATTCCATTCTGTGTAGTAAAAAGAGGGCGAGATGCCAAGTTCTCAAAACCACACACACACACACACACACACAAAATGGGTCACGGACAAACCACATGACCACATGACTATTTACCTGTAAAGTGAATGGAAAATTCTAGAAAGAATCCTATTCTTTTCTATTCTGTTCTATTATTTACTATACTATTGTTTTTTCATTCTATTGTCTTTTGTTGAATTCTGTTCCATTCTATTTCTTTCATTCTACGTTCTATTTCAATAATATTTCAATCTGTTATTCTATATTCTATTTATTATTCTATTTTTTAGTCTATTGTAATGTTCACTATTCTATTATTATATTCTGTACTTTATGCTTATATTGTTATATACTCTATTCTGTTCTGTTCTTTTTTATTCCATTCTATTTTACTAATATTCTCTTCTATATCCTATTCAATATTTTATTTTTATTTTTTTTTTATTCTTTACAAATTTATTCTATTCAGTTCAAATTGTTTCCATTCTATTTTTTATATTCAGTCCTATTATATGCTAAATTATTACAGTCTAACTTTTATTCTAAACTATTCAAATGTATTATATTCTATGCCTTGTTTATTATATAATGTTCTATTTGTGTCAGTTTTATAATTATATAATTATGTTTATTCTCTACTTTACAGTCCTATTCTAATCTTTTTGTATGCTATTATATTCTGAAGGACACTTCAGTTTTAAATAAGCAGAAGTGAAATATTTACTATTTAACATAAATTCGTTTTCACCACTTTGTGACAGAACTGGTTTGTCATTCACTATGCCACAGACACCTCCATGGCTGTGTTAATGTCAACAAAGAGAACTTAAGTGACTAGCTCTCACACACACACACACACACACACACACACGAACACAGACAAGTGTGTTTCTGATTCTCATACCTGGTTTGTTATGTTCACAATATCACAACAGGACCAGGCAAACAAATGACTTTTAAAAGAATATATGTTCATAGCGTCGCTGTCATCTGTGTGTATCTGTTTTATTTTATTTTTACTGTGTTAAATCTAAGTTGTTCTTTAGATTATGTCAATACTGCATGGCCAACAGAACTACTCATTAATAACTTTTATAAATTAACAATATTAATACATGTACAGTAAATTCCAATCTAGACCCTAAGAAATTTTATACAATCACACACACACCATACAATGACATTTATGCTGTGGACAGAACAAAAAACATGGCTCACCACCACAGTGTGTGTGAGAACCAGGACACACAAACACACACACACACACAGAGGAAAATTATACTCACTGCGCTTCGATTTCTAAGGCACCCTTCCTGCTCGAGTCTGCTGTTAATAAGGTGTATGTGAGTGTGTTTGCTGTCCTTAACACTCAACACCATACGGCAAGATCCTCCTCCATGTACACACTTGCGCTCACACACACAGCTGAGAGGCAAGCCTGTCGATGACTACGCAGCCCAGAGGCACCACACACACTGTCGTGAGGAAGAGGAGGATGACTGGTGGGAGGAGGATGTCCATCTTTGGTGTCCCTTTGTGCTGAAAACATAGCATACAAAAAAAACATAGCAGCTTTCTCTTCCTAATTTATCTCCTGAATGTTCTCCAGAGTCTTCCTCCAGAGCAGGCAGGTGTGGGCCCGTCTTCACCCCACCTACAGAGTCTTTAGCTGGGCTGCTGGAGGGCCGCCTCCCCCTCCACTCACCACTCAGCCCCGGAAAGATCCACACCTCTCTCCAGCTTCACCCACATCTGCTCGCGTTCTCTATACACACACACACTCATCGGTGGAGGCATGCGTGTGCGCATGTGTGTGTAGTCAGTGTGCTGGCTGGCTGCAGTGTATCTCCTGCTGATGCTCTGATTGCTCCGATTCTTCCGTTCCTGATGCCACTGCTTTCGTCACGCACACTCTCACGCTCACCCACACACACACTCACTCTAGTGGCTGCTGCTGCTGCTGACACGCTCACACACACCCCAGTGAAGGTCTCACACATGCAGTAGCGCTGCATAAGCAGAAGCAGCCAGCAGAGAGAACAGACTCTGCATCTCTCTCTCTCTCTCTATGCTCTACTCTTCCTTCTCTCTTTACATATAAACTCTCTCTGTATATACTGTATCAACTGCAGCTCTCTCTCTCTCTATGTTCT
Source organism: Astyanax mexicanus (assembly GCF_023375975.1). Lineage (NCBI taxonomy): Eukaryota > Metazoa > Chordata > Actinopteri > Characiformes > Acestrorhamphidae > Astyanax > Astyanax mexicanus. The sequence goes on along the minus strand of NC_064425.1, from coordinate 36,843,937 downwards.
GTAGATCTCTATGTTCTATGATGTATCTACCTCTCTCTTTTCTCTCAATATCCCTCTCTTTCAGTTCAGTTTAGGCTAGTAGGACAATATTGGCATGAGAGATACATATGAGATAATGGAATACACTATTGCCAAAGGAATTAACACTTGTGAATTTGTGAATCTCTTTCTCCACACACATCTTCTTATCTCTCTTTCTACTGGTATAGTCCCTCTCTCTCTTTTCTATACATTTACTATATCTCTCTCCTGTCATTCCTTTATTCTTTATCTCCCTTCTGTGTGTGCTCTATGACTCCTTCTCTCTCTCTTTCTCTGTATTCGTTTACCTCTTCTCTCACTTTCTCCAGAGATGCAGCAGATTACAGCCATTACACGAGACAATGGCAATCCTTTACCTTCTTTTCACTGCCAAAGCAAATTTAACCTTACCACCCTCTCTTCTATTACCTCTCTGTCTCTACCACTTTTATTTCTTTCTTTCTTTCTCTCCCTTTATCTCTCTCTTTCTTTCATTCTCTCTCTCTCTCTCTAGCACCATGGATAGCTCCAAGAGAGCAGACGACTGGAGAGAGGAAGGGAGAGACTGTGAGGAAGGTTAACTATGACAGAGGCAGAAGGAGGGAGAGAGGGAGGGGTATTTGCCTCTCAGGGATATTTGTGTGTGTGAGAGAGAGAGTGAGTGAGTGAGAAAGATAGAGAGAGAAAGACAGAGAGAGATAGAGAGAGTCTAAGAGGACAACTCTCACCCAGGGGTGTGACCTCATTCTGCGTGATGCCATCACCACAGCAACCGGACTCGGTTCTGTCTGTTGGCAAAATACTCAACAGGCACCCGGGAGAGTGTGTGTGTGTGTGTGTGTGTGTGTGTGTGTGTTTGTGTGTGAGTAAGAGTGTGTACCTGAGATAATGCCTAAACTGCAGCTGCAGAGAGCTGTTTTGTTTTTTTCTCTCCACCTCATTAACTCCTTTGCTGACACACTCTCTCTCTCTCTCTCTCTCTTTCTCTCTCACACACACACATACTTTCTTCCTCTCTCTTTCACTCTCTCACATACACTCTCTCTCTCATACAGATACAAACACACACACACACACATAATAATGGCAGTTGGTACAGCAAATTACAGTCTCATATATCTCACATGATGCAGTCTAATTAGGCCTTGGGGTTATAGTGCAGTGTGTGTGTGTGTGTGGGGGGGGGGGTGATCTCTACTTTTCTCTTTGTTCTTTTTAAGCACCCAGTGAAAGGAAAGTGACTGTGTGTGCATTAGGTGTGTACATCTTTGTGTGTGGATGTGTGAGTGTGTGTGTAAGAGAGAGAGAATGGGGGGCAAGTGTCTAACTGAAGCATCTTGTACATCAATCACCCCACCCTCATGACATCATCAGTTTTCTCCCCTTGAACTCTGTGAACTGTGTGCACACATACACAATTTAATGACACACACATACACCCAAACACACCATGTTTCTGTTTTGTAGAGTTTCCTTGACTTTAAAAGCTGAATGGAGAAAATACTGTGCTCTATAGCTGTGGAATGAGAAAGCACAGGGAAAGAAATAAAGAACAAGGACAGTCTCCTATTCTCACACCCACACACACACCTACACACACCTTCATGCACTGGTGAATAGAGCTGTTTTCTGCATTAACATCATCACGTTTTGACTACAGCATTCAAATAGCTGCAGTATTTAATTAAACTTTAAACTTTAATTAAACTGTCCAGTTAGGAAAAATGTCCCTAATTTCATTAAGGTAAAGGTTGGGGAATCAGTGAATACATTAATCAGTGTCATATCCTGTTCACTACAGTAGCCTAGCAGTTACATTAATATGTCATTTAGAAAACAGTATTAAATTGAATTAAAAGAAGAGTTACAATTCAGTAAACTTAAAATATTTCTTATAGTTTTCACTCTTTAAAGTAGCAAATAAAGGAAAATGTCAAAATAAAACAATGATCTGGAAAAAAAAAAACAAAATAAAATGTTTAATTACTATCTGCCAATACTAGAGCACCAGAGCAAAAGCATTTCAGAACGAAAATGATTCGTTGAATTTACCCGTGTCTTCCTCCTCCCATTCGTCCACTTCAACCAGAGACTGTAAATAAAGATGGACGCCGTGTCGCCATTCCCATTCATTCAGTGAAAATGAAGCCAAAATCTTCCGCCATGTTTGCGATCCTGACACCCGAGTCTGCGCAGTAGAGACCAGAGGAGGGAGAAAGACTGTGGAGAAACAGAGTACTCATTTAAATAACCCCGTCCCTGAGGACTGCCTCGCAGTCACAGGCTGCGGAGCGGAGCCAGCCCTTTCACAATAAACACACCTTTTTGATTAGAGCTGAATTATGTTTTAAAAAAATGAATTATGTGAGGATATAAAAATTTAACAATATAAGCAGAGGTTACACTAGCTGCTGCATTTAAATAAACGAGGTAGAATTACAGTATATTAGAAAAAAAACGTGATTGAAAGTTGTCTGTTTTGCCATTGAAACCTATGGGGATGGGTGGGGTTACACAGCTTTCTGAAACCGAACAGCAGGGGGCGCCCGACGTGTGGTGGCTTCACTTTTGAGAGACGATGCTCTGTCCAGCTATACACAGTCTATGTAATCAACTAACAACTAACTAATCAACTAACTGTCTGCCCAACCATCACAGCTCCAACTCTACCAGGATTAGCTGTTAGCATCACAGCTAACATATCCCAAGCCTGCATAATCAACTGTTAGCTTTGCAACTATTCTTCAGCTATCCTGCTCAAACCCGGCAAAGCCTGGTTGCTGGTCTGTTATTTTCAAAACTCTACCCTATAAGTGACATCTTTTGGGATGTCCCATGGAAGCTAAAGAACACTGCACTGAGCTGTGGGATATGTGTGTGGTGTCCCCTGCATTGAATATTGATGTGATTTCTGATAGTGTCAGATACGGTCAGTAACGATCATCACTCCTCACTGCCCTGTCCACTGTGCACAGTAATATTAGCTTCTATGATGTATACCCAGCTCGTGACATTCTAAATTAAGGACTTTTACATACCTGCACAACTTAAGAAATAGAACATCCATCAGCACCCACTATCAGACCTCACTACAACTCCCATAATTCACCTCCACCCACTATCAGACCTCACTACAACTCCCATAATTCACCTCCACCCACTATCAGACCTCACTCCACCTCCCATAATTCACCTGCACCCACTATCAGACCTCACTACAACTCCCATAATTCACCTGCACCCACCATCAGACCTCACTCCACCTCCCATAATTCACCTGCACCCACTATCAGTCCTCACTACAACTCCCATAATTCACCTGCACCCACTATCAGACCTCACTACAACTCCCATAATTCACCTGCACCCACCATCAGACCTCACTACAGCTCCCATAATTCACCTGCACCCACTATCAGACCTCACTACAACTCCCATAATTCACCTGCACCCACTATCAGACCTTACTACAACTCCCATAATTCACCTGCACCCACTATCAAACCTAAATCTAACTCCCATAATTCACCTGCACCCACTATCAGACCTCACTCCAACTCCCATAATTCACCTGCACCCACTATCAGACCTCACTACAGCTCCCATAATTCACCTGCACACACTATCAGACCTCAATCTAACTCCCATAATTCACCTGCACCCACTATCAGACCTCACTCCAACTCCCATAATTCACCTGCACCCACTCTCAGACCTCACTACAACTCCCATAATTCACCTGCACCCACTATCAGACCTCACTCCAACTCCCATAATTCACCTGCACCCACTATCAGACCTTACTACAACTCCCATAATTCACCTGCACCCACTAACAAACCTAAATCTAACTCCCATAATTCACCGGCACCCACTATCAGACCTCACTCCAGCTCCCATAATTCACCTGCACACACTATCAGACCTCAATCTAACTCCCATAATTCACCTGCACCCACTATCAGACCTCACTACAACTCCCATAATTCACCTGCACCCACTCTCAGACCTCACTACAACTCCCATAATTCACCTGCACCTACTATCAGACCTCACCACAACTCCCATAATTCACCGGCACCCACTATCAGACCTCACTCCAGCTCCCATAATTCACCTGCACACACTATCAGACCTCACTACAACTCCCATAATTCACCTGCACCTACTATCAGACCTCACTCCAACTCCCATAATTCACCTGCACCCACTATCAGACCTCACTCCAACTCCCATAATTCACCTGCAACCACTTTTAGACCCCAATCTAACTCCCATAATTCACTCTGTAAAACATATAATATATGGGATATCATGTCCTTGCATGTCTGGCTGAAGACACCATAAATCACGCCTAAAAGGCAGATGATACATAGTGACAAGGGTAGGAAGGCCCGCCCCCTGCATTTAACCCCACGTCACCAGCATCACTCCTCAATTCTAGTTGCTGGTCTTCACTGAGCTAACAGCAAAGTGGGGCAACCTGTGTTGTACCTTGTTCCTTTCCTTTAGGGAACAGTGGCTATATGTAGTGCTGTGCGATATGACGATAAATATCGTCTTCTACAGTAATTTCATCCATTATTAATGCAAATATATAAAGTAGGCCATAATAAAATGTATTGGCGTTAGGGTTGGGTTTCTATCATGGTTTTCTGTTTTTGGTGAGGATCTTGGACTGATTTTATGTGGTACTCGGCGCTCTGTTGTGTATTTTTACATTTTAATTATTTCAGAACCGTCACGCTGCCGCTGCCCCTTCGTTCTACAGGTGTTGCGTCTCATAGCGCTGGTAAAGCTTTATATTCTGTCATTAAGATACTGCTTTGAGTGTTCACTATTTCGTTTTGATATTTTGGAATTCGATACCTTTAGCATTTTGAGCTTAGTTTAGTTGGTTATTTTCCTATTTTATATCTATTTTTCTGTTTTTATTAAATGTTCTTATTAGCTTCTTAGCTTGTTGCTGCCTTCTTTTTTATTTAGCATACAGAACTTCTCACTAGTCTTATTAATGAATGTTGATTTATTAATTTAATAGCTGTATTTAACTATTTTAAGCCAGACAGACACTGTGTGATTTTTTTATCGGGTGCGGAAAGCTCAGCCGCATGTTTGAATGGTTTGTTCTGTAGGAAAACGCACGTGATTTATATGCTGACACTGTAGTCTGACTGGCAAGCTCAGAGAGCAATGTAGCAACGCGCTACATTGAACATAGTTTTACGTCACGCCACAGACCATTTTCTTCAGCCGAACCCGACAGCGCGTCAGGAAAGCAGTGAGAATTCTCGCCCCCCCCCCCCCCCCCCCTGGTTCGGGCAGACAATCTAAACTCTAGTATGCAGAACTAGTAGTGGCAGCTCTCGACAGCGCCGGGGCAGGAGTAGCGGCAGCTCTCGGCAACGCCGGGGCAGGAGTAGCGGTGGCTCTCGGTAGCACCGGGGCAGGAGTAGAGGCAGCTCTCGGTAGCGCTGGGGCTGGAGGCTGAGTGGCAGCTCGTGGAGCCGGGACAGGTGGAGCAGCAGCTCTTCGCGGTGCTGGGGCAGACGGCTCCCCCTCTGGGTCGGCCTCGCTCCCGTCGTGGCTGTTCTCCCCCCTCCAAGACTCTGACTTGGCCGCCGAAGAGTCCCTCAGGCGCGGCAGGGCGGAGTCGGACCTTAGCCCGGCCTGAGAGACGCCGAGCTCGTCCTCTCCTCTGGAAAGACGCAGCAACAGCAGAAGTCCGGGCCGGTGTGAGAGCAGTCCGCCTCCCGGTGTCTGGGTCTCGAACACCATTCGCACCAGATGAGTTCGGGGCGAGGTGTCCACTGCTGTCCACTGCTGCTACGGTTTGCGTGTGTAGAGAAAAAATGTATAAATAAAGACGAAACAAAAGCTGAGGTGTGGCTTCGGGTGGCCAAACAAAGGCACGAATTGAGCCCAATACAACCCTGTGTCATGCTCCACTCCGCGGCTAGCATCACAGCGCTAACGTTCGGAGGAAAGCGCAGCGACTCAGTTCTGATACATCAGATCACAGACGCAGTCTTGTGCTGATCAACATCACCCTAGGAGTGATAAGGGGAAAGAGCACCATCTACTGTACCCACCCAGCAGCTAATGGCAAGCTGCATGATTGGGATTTGAACTAATGATCTCCTGATCATAATGGCAGATTCAATTAAAATATCAAAGATTTGTCATAAACACCAATGTTTCATTAAGTTTTTTTTTTGTTTTTGTTTACAAAATTCTCATCACAATTTAATATGTGTAAAACATAAGCGTTATGATGTGTTGTAAGTGCAGTAAACATTATGGCTTTGTTAAGAACACTTAGTTCTAGAATTGAATAAACCAGGTTTGAGGGTGCATTGTGTCAGTACCTAAACTATGTTGGACACTTTCTAAAAGTTACTAGATGTTCTCAATTGTTATAATAGTTTTTTTTATTGTTTCTGGTGGCACTTTAACCATAAAGGGGAAAAGTGAGAACTAAATAAATAAAAACTTTTTTTTAACCATTTCTTTAGCATCTGTAGTTAAATTTTTTTGTTTTTAAAATCAAATAAAACATTTTTTGGGGGCCATATTGCCCAGCTCTTCACCTCCCTATAACTAATTTGTGCAGCATCTGAAGACAAAACCTGGTGAATTTTAAGGTGCCTCTAACAGTGGTTAATTTGCCTGGAATCATTACATCATATTTCTGAACGCTCTCAATAGCAAGTAATAGTTGACCCTGATTTTTTGGCCAGAATCTCATAGAGCATCTCAAGTCTAATTGCTGCAGGATTAGAATTAACACGCTGCCTATGGTGAGCGGGTTTTACTTTGCTTGACAGCAGCATCTGGTAAAAAAGATTAACAGTTGTAAAGAAAATACATATATATATTTTTTATACATTATTTTTTTTTTCATATTTATAATTATATTTTACAAAGATTAAACATTATCTGTAATTTTGACTCAAAATGACTCAAATTGCTATAAAATAGTTTCCAAAAACATACTAAAATATAGTACTTTATGTGTACATGTCGTCAACTAAATATAAAAGCACAAAAAGTGACAATCTAGCCCATATATCTATCATGGAAAACACTCTGCAAATGTAGCACCACATGACATTTGGTCGCTAATCAAAATATATATTTGTAGAAATAACTTAAAATTATTTTTTTATTTGAGGTCGTACCACATAATATGTAAATGTGGCAACTACATACCAGCTGTTAAAAAGGGTTTTTTTTAAATCAAATTTGTGCTAAAAATGAGCTATTAACCTAATCATCTGAATCAACGAATTAACTCTAAACACCTGCAAAAGTTCCTGAGGATTTTAAAATCTCCCAGCCTGCTTCAATACTCAAAACCGCAATCATGGGTAAGACTGCCGACCTGACTGCTGTCCAGAAGGCCATCATAAGTCATAATTATGAGATAGTAAGTCATAATTATGAGATAGTAAGTCATAATTATGAGATAAAAAAGTCATAATTATGAGATAGTAAGTCATATTTATGAGATAAAAAGTCATCTCATAATTATGACTTTCTATCTCATAATTATGACTTTCTATCTCATAATTATGACTTAGTATTTCATAATTATGACTTTCTTTCTCATAATTATGACTTAGTATCTCATAATTATGACTTTTTATCTCATAAATATGACTTACTATCTCATAATTATGACTTTTTTATCTCATAATTATGACTTACTATCTCATAATTATGACTTAGTATCTCATAATTATGACTTACTATCTCATAATTATGACTTAGTATCTCATAATTATGACTTACTATCTCATAATTATGACTTACTATATCATAATTATGACTTACTATCCCATAATTATGAATTTTCTATCTCATAATTATGACTTAGTTGAGGACGTTTTTTTTTCTTCAGGTGGCGGAAATGGGCTTCCATACTTCACTGATCTAAAGGAGAGATAACACAATGGTCCCCATGGTACTGAGTGAGCCTTTGAAAGCATCCTCCAGAACAGCAGATTCACCCCACATACCCATACAGGAGTAGCAGAGACGGGAACAATGAGCTGCCTTTAGCGTCGTAAACATCAATACACAATTCTCCAATATTCAGTTTCTATTATTTTTATCACTTCCTCTTCCTCTAGAGTCTGCTGAACATGCCTGTGTCTGCATCACACTCCTGTAATACAACACTGACCTGCTGAAAGAAGCCTCTCAAAACCAGTAACTGAGCCTGATGACTCTAAAGATACACTGCCTGGCCAAAAAAAAGGTCACACAAACTGATATTTCATTTAGCTTTTGATTTATTTAAATTCAGTGTTGCATTAATTTTTCACCAAGATCTTGCAGCAGCATTGATGATGGTTGAGTCTGACCACTGCACAAAGTCTTCTCCATCCAGCACATCCCAAAGATCCTCAATGAGGTTAAGATCTGGACTCTGTGGTGGAAAATGATGTGTGAAAATGATGATCTCATGCTCCCTGAATCACTCTTTCACAATTTCAGCCCCATGAACCCTGACATTGTCATCTTGGAATATGGCCGTGCCATCAGGGAAGAAATATAAAATCAATTGATGGAATAACCTGGTCTATATTCAGTATATTCAGGTAGTCAGCTGACATCATTCTTTTAGCACATACTGTTGCTGAACCTAAACCTGACCACCAACTGCAGCAAACCCAGATCCTTTGCAAATCCAAATTGAGAGATTTTTTTGGCCAGGCAGTGTGGCTAACCTCTAACTAGAAAAACATACTGCTTTCAAAGTAATGTCAAATAATGTTTGCAATATTCAATTACAGGGGTTGGACAATGAAACTGAAAGACCTGGTTTTAGACCACAATAATTTATTGTGGTGACGGACAGTTCTGGTGGAAACAGGAGAGTTGAGGTGCACATTGAATTCTGCCGTGATTTGATCAGCTGTGGTTTTATGTTTTTTGGATACAATCCGGTTTAGCACCCGAACATCCCTTTCAGACAGCTTCCTCTTACAGCGTCCACAGTTAATCCTGTTGGATGTGGTTGGTCCTTCTTGGTGGTATGCTGACATTACCCTGGATACCGTGGCTCTTGATACATCACAAAGACTTGCTGTCTTGACGTGCACCAACAATTTGTCCTCTTTTGAACTCTGGTATGTCACCCATAATGTTGTGCGCATTGCAATATTTTGAGCAAAACTGTGCTCTTACCCTGCTAAATAAATCTTCACACTCTGCTCTTACTGGTGCAATTAATGAAGATTGGCCACCAGGCTGCTCCAATTTAGCCATGAAACCTCCCACACTAAAATGACAGGCGTTTCAGTTTCATTGTACAACCCATGTATATTGTTGTCTGAATTATACACCGTTCCTTCCAATCTCTCCCATTCATTTTCACAGACACCCAAGTCATAGAGTGTGTGTGTTCCAACATCCACAAAACTTAACGTATTCCATCAGGGCAGGTAACTAAGCTGTACTCCATAGCTCCCACACTATTTTTGTTTTTCATCCCTCATTTCTCTTATTCACTCCTATTCATTTTCATCAACACCTAAAAAACACTTAAAACACAATTGAAAGCACTGGAAGTTAACTTGTTAGATTTTCGACACATATTAACACCTTAGCACCCAACCCATTTGCATAACAAACCCTTTGCAAACATTTAGCAAAAACTTAGCAGCCAACAGACCAACAACACCATCAGAACACCATAGCAACCACCTAGCAACACCTTAGCAACCATCTTTGATACCTTAGCAGCAACCTAGCAACACCACAGAAATCAGCTATCAACCACTTAGCAATCAAAAGCTACAACATAGCTACACATTTTTTGTGTTTTATAATAATTCATTTTATAAAAACTGGACTCACTGTCATTACACAGTCAAAGTGTAATAGCAAATAATAATAATAATAATAATAATAATAATAAATATAGCCGCAAGCGGCGATTTACGGGGTTCGAGCGTTACAGGCAAAGAGACCCCTGGAGGCCAGTTAGGCTTAAAACATGTTGCCGGTTGATCGGCATCGCCAAACTGGATGAGGATGACCAGCATGACCGTGAAGACCAAGCTAGATTACCAGCATGACTAATCTGGATGACAAACTTGTTGACCATATTGACCAAGCTGGAAGACCATAATGACCAAACTGGATGACCAGCATGGCAAAGGTGGTTGGCCAGTATGACCAAGCTGGAAGACCACCATTACTATGAGGACAAAGCTGAATGACCAGCAGGACCATAATGACCAATGTGAATGGCCAGCATGACCAAGCTGGATGGCCAGCATAACCAAGCTGGGTGACCAGCGTGACCATAAAGACCATAATGGCAATGCTAGATGAGTGGTGTGGGTAAACTAAGTTGAAATGCATTGATAAATTGAGCTGTAGTGTTCAGCAGGTTTTATGTGGTCTCTTGCTGCACTCTAGTGGGCATTCGGAGAGCCTAGCAGTGAGGCATGACAAGGGCACATATTAATAACCAATAATATCAATAATAGTACATAAGTTTTGACATGATTGACATTCAGCCTGTCAAAAGCTTGCTGGAATGTGATTGGCTAATAGTGACCACAAAAGTGTCCATATCAAATTTTCATTTGGTGTACCATTAGTGCATGGGCCATAGATGATAATTGGCAAGGACGACCTTGATAGCTTGTATGGTTCTAGAGAAACAGCTATCGAGCATTGGCTCCGCCCCCTGGGGGGGGTGTATGTCTACTTAAACTGACAGGGTATCTGAGAATCATGTAATGATCAAAGGACTGAAGTGGTATTAGTGTCAGGTTAAGCATTCAAAAGTTATAAGTGTTAAAGACATTTTACTGCACCATGGTAGAACTCATTTGCATATGGCGGCCATATTGTTTATAAATGTAAAGATTTTTTAAATAATTATTGAGGAGTAAGCTCTGCTGAACTGTTTGATACCAAATATGTCATGATTGGTCAAGGAGCCAAGGACAAGATCTCAAAAGTAAGTTTTACATATTATGCAAATAAAAAAAAAATTAAGTGGGTGCAACATAAACAAGAATGGCCCAGGTGGCTGACTAGCATGACTAAGAAGGATAAAGATCTTCAATTAAGCAAGACAAGCAAGATTAAATAAGTTCAGCAGAGCTTTAATTTAGAATAATTCACCTGTAGCTGTTTCACCAAATGACCACCAGAGTGCAGCAAGAGACCACATATAACCTGCTGAAAATCTATCACTCTATAAGTAAGACAGAACATTCACTATCAGTGTGTTTCTATTTATTAAAAAGAGAAGAAAATTGGGCTCCAAATTGGTACTCATGATCAAGTGGTCTGTATATACATGTATGTAAATTTGTGTGTTGATAGGGTCAAAGGTTCCTGACTTCTGACCATTTAGGTTTGAAAAAAGTGATAATACAGGCTTATGGCCTACAAAATGGCTGTTGCTCTTTGGCCATATTAGAGGCAAAAAATATCTGATTTGGCTCAAAATTGCAATCAGGATCACAATATCAGTCTATATATGTATGTCAATTTCTGTGTCAATAGGGTCAAAGGTTCCTGACTTCTGTCCATTTAGATTTGAAAAAAGCGATAATACAGGCTTGAGGCCTACAAAATCGCTGTAGTTTTCCAGCCGTTGTAGAGGCAAAACATGTCCGATTTGGCTGAAAATTTGAAATCAAGATCAGATTATCAGTCTATATATGTGTATAAATTTGTGTGTTGATACGGTGAAAGGTTCCTGTCTTCTGTCCGTTAGGTTGGAAAATAGCGATAAATAGAACAAATTGAAAATAGTTATTTTTTCACTGTAGAGCCTACTGAAGACTTATTTGGCTCATACTTGGCACATGTGCTTCAAATGTCATTGTTAATTAGTAGCTTCAACAGTTTTGGCATGTTTTAAACTTTGACAGAGTTTTTGCCAAATAACTCTGAAAAGGCTTTCACGTACATGTTTGATCAAGGTTTATGGGCCTCAAATAGTTAAAATGTCAAGATTTTTTTGATAATTATTTACCTACAGGGTCTCAAGATTGCATCAAGACCAAATTTGTTTTGATTGATTAAGGACTTAAAGACAAGTTCGAAAAGAGCAATTTTTACTCTTTTGGCCACTGATGAAAATCTTTGCATTTTTAGTAAACACATGTAATTACAAAGTTGTAAAGGCTACAGCAAAGTATACAACTAAAAAAGAATAACAAGCCTAGGCCACTTGTACCTTTAGATATAACTGATTTTCTGCTATAGCGCCCCCTTGAGGCCAATTAACGCCATATTTTAATGGATGATAGAAGGCCCTGAGATACATGTAGGGTATAAGTATCGTCCTCATTGGTCATTGTTTAGCATGTCAAAAGCTTGCTTGAATCTGATTGGCTAATAACGATCGCAAAAATTTGCATATCAAATTTTCCTTTCTGAAAAACATTAGGACATAGGCCATAGATGATACATGCCAAAGGAGAGCTTCATAGCTTGTACGGTTCCTGAGAAACAGATTTTTAGCTTTGGCTCCGCCCCCTGGGGGCGTATGTCTACACAGATTGACATGCTACCTCAGAATCATGTTGGCATCATAGGTCTAAAGTGGCATTAGTGTCGGTTTAAGCATTCAAAAGTTACAGCTGTTCAAGTAAATTTGGGTGTGCCACGGTAAGATTAATTTGCATATGGCGGCCATATTTTTTGCAAATTTCAAGATTTTTTTAATAATTATTGAGGACGGGACTCTGCTGAGTTGTTTGACACCAAACATGTCAGGATTGGTCAATGAGTTTAGGACAAGTTCTCAAAAGTAGGTTTTGCATATTATGCTAAATAGCAAAAAATCTAAGTGGGCGGAGCTTAGTGGTTCTGTTGACCTTTTTGATTTGCCATTAACCAAGGAATCATATAATGCAAGAATTTTTGCTCTAGCTATCAGGGCGTAGGAGTTACGGGGCCAAACGCGTTGACCTTCGCCATAGCGCCCCCTTGAGGCCGATCGGGCTCATCTTTTGAATCTGAGTAGCGGTGAGAAGTACTACCATATGACCAAGTCTCAGCCCTGTAGGCCTTACGGTTTCTTCTGCCCAATCACTTCTATGGCAGAAAAAGAATAAGAATAATAAATATAGCCGCAAGCGGCGATTTACGGGGTTCGAGCGTTACAGGCAAAGAGACCCCTGGAGGCCAGTTAGGCTTAAAACATGTTGCCGGTTGACCGGCATCGCCAAACTGGATGAGGATGACCAGCATGACCGTTAAGACCAAGCTAGATTACCAGCATGACTAATCTGGATGACAAACTTGTTGACCATATTGACCAAGCTGGAAGACCATAATGACCAAACTGGATGACCAGCATGGCAAAGGTGGTTGGCCAGTATGACCAAGCTGGAAGACCACCATTACTATGAGGACAAAGCTGAATGACCAGCAGGACCATAATGACCAATGTGAATGGCCAGCATGACCAAGCTGGATGGCCAGCATAACCAAGCTGGGTGACCAGCGTGACCATAAAGACCATAATGGCAATGCTAGATGAGTGGTGTGAGTAAACTAGTTGAAAAGCATTGATAAATTGAGCTGTAGTGTTCATCAGGTTTTATGTGGTGTCTTACTGCACTCTAGTGGGCATTTGGTGAAACAAATTCAGTTCTTAAATTGAAAAAACACAAGGCATAAAAAGGGCATATAAATAACCCGTATATAGTATATAAGTTTTGACCTGATTAACATTCTGCCTGTTAAAAGCTTGCTGGAATGTGATTGGCTAATAGTGACCACAAAAGTGTCCATATCAAATTTTCATTTTGTGTACCATTAGTGCATGGGCCATAGATGATAATTGGCTAGGATGACCTTGATAGCTTGTATGGTTCTAGAGAAACAGCTATCGAGCATTGGCCCCGCCCCCTGGGGGTGTATGTCTACTTAAACTGACAGGGTATCTGAGAATCATGTAATGATCAAAGGACTGAAGTGGTATTAGTGTCAGGTTAAGCATTCAAAAGTTATAAGTGTTAAAGACATTTTACTGCACCATGGTAGAACTCATTTGCATATGGCGGCCATATTGTTTATAAATGTAAAGATTTTTTTAATAATTATTGAGGAGTAAGCTCTGCTGAACTGTTTGACACCAAACATGTCATGATTGGTCAAGGGTCCAAGGACGAGATCTCAAAAGTAGGTTTTGCATATTATGCAAATTTAAAAAAAAATTAAGTGGGTGGAGCATAAACAAGAATGACCCAGGTGGCTGACCATCATGAACAAGAAGGATAAATATGTTCAATTAAGCAAGACAAGCAAGATTGAATAAGTTCAGCAGAGCTTTAATTTAGAATAATTCACCTGTAGCTGTTTCACCAAATGACCACCAGAGCGCAGCAAGAGACCACATATAACCTGCTGGAAATCTATCACTCTATAAGTAAGACAGAACATTCCCTATCAGTGTGTTTCTATTTATTAAAAAGAGAAGAAAAGTCCGATTGGGCTCCAAATTGGTACTCATGATCAAGTGGTCTGTATATATATGTATGTAAATTTGTGTGTTGATAGGGTCAAAGGTTCCTGACTTCTGACCATTTAGGTTTGAAAAAAGTGATAATACAGGCTTATGGCCTACAAAATGGCTGTTGCTCTTTGGCCATATTAGAGGCAAAAAATATCTGATTTGGCTCCAAATTTGCAATCAGGATCACAATATCAGTCTATATATGTATGTCAATTTCTGTGTCAATAGGGTCAAAGGTTCCTGACTTCTGTCCATTTAGATTTGAAAAAAGCGATAATACAGGCTTGAGGCCTACAAAATCGCTGTAGTTTTCCAGCCGTTGTAGAGGCAAAACATGTCCGATTTGGCTGAAAATTTGCAATCAAGATCAGATTATCAGTCTATATATGTGTATAAATTTGTGTGTTGATAGGGTGAAAGGTTCCTGTCTTCTGTCCATTTAGGTTGGAAAATAGCGATAAATAGAATAAATTGAAAATATTTATTTTTTCACTGTAGAGCCTACTGAAGACTTATTTGGCTCATACTTGGCACATGTACTTCAAATGTCATTGTTAATTAGTAGCTTCAACAGTTTTGGCATGTTTTAAACTTTGACAGAGTTTTGGCCAAATAACTCTGAAAAGGCTTTCACGTACATGTTTGATCAAGGTTTATGGGCCTCAAATAGTTAAAATGTCAAGATTTTTTTGATAATTATTTACCTACAGGGTCTCAAGATTGCATCAAGATCAAATTTGTTTTGATTGATTAAGGACTTAAAGACAAGTTCGAAAAGAGCAATTTTTACTCTTTTGCCAACTGATGAAAATCTTTGCATTTTTGGTAAACACATGTAATTACAAAGTTGTAAAGGCTACAGCAAAGTATACAAATAAAAAAGAATAACAAGCCTAGGCCACTTGTACCTTTAGATATAACTGATTTTCTGCTATAGCGCCCCCTTGAGGCCAATCAACGCCATATTTTAATGGATGATAGAAGGCCCTGAGATACATGTAGGGTATAAGTATCGTCCTGATTGGTCATTGTTTAGCCTGTCAAAAGCTTGCTGGAATCTGATTGGCTAATAACGATCGCAAAAATTTGCATATCAAATTTTCCTTCTGTAAAACATTAGGACATAGGCCATAGATGATACTTGCCAAAGGAGAGCTTCATAGCTTGTACGGTTCCTGAGAAACAGATTTTTAGCTTTGGCTCCGCCCCCTGGGGGCGTATGTCTACACAGATTGACATGCTACCTCAGAATCATGTTGGCATCGTAGGTCTAAAGTGGCATTAGTGTCGGTTTAAGCATTCAAAAGTTACAGCTGTTAAAGTAAATTTGGGTGTGCCACGGTAAGATTAATTTGCATATGGCGGCCATATTTTTTGCAAATTTCAAGATTTTTTTAATAATTATTGAGATTGGGACTCTGCTGAGTTGTTTGACACCAAACATGTCAGGATTGGTCAATGAGTTTAGGACAAGTTCTCAAAAGTAGGTTTTGCATATTATGCTAAATAGCAAAAAATCTAAGTGGGCGGAGCTTAGTGGTTCTATTGACCTTTTTGATTTGCCATTAACCAAGGAATCATATAATGCAAGAATTTTTGCTCTAGCTATCAGGGCGTAGGAGTTACGAGGCCAAACGCGTTGACCTTCGCCATAGCGCCCCCTTGAGGCCGATCGGGCTCATCTTTTGAATCTGAGTAGCGGTGAGAAGTACTACCATATGACCAAGTCTCAGCCCTGTAGGCCTTACGGTTTCTTCTGCCCAATCACTTCTATGGCAGAAAAAGAATAAGAACTATAATAAATATAGCCGCAAGCGGCGATTTACGGGGTTCGAGCGTTACAGACAAAGAGGCCCCTGGAGGCCAGTTAGGCTTAAAACATGTTGCCGGTTGACCGGCATCGCCAAACTGGATGAGGATGACCAGCATGACCGTGAAGACCAAGCTAGATTACCAGCATGACTAATCTGGATGACAAACTTGTTGACCATATTGACCAAGCTGGAAGACCATAATGACCAAACTGGATGACCAGCATGGCAAAGGTGGTTGGCCAGTATGACCAAGCTGGAAGACCACCATTACTATGAGGACAAAGCTGAATGACCAGCAGGACCATAATGACCAATGTGAATGGCCAGCATGACCAAGCTGGATGGCCAGCATAACCAAGCTGGGTGACCAGCGTCACCATAAAGACCATAATGGCAATGCTAGATGAGTGGTGTGAGTAAACTAGTTGAAAAGCATTGATAAATTGAGCTGTAGTGTTCATCAGGTTTTATGTGGTGTCTTACTGCACTCTAGTGGGCATTTGGTGAAACAAATTCAGTTCTTAAATTGAAAAAACACAAGGCATAAAAAGGGTATATAAACAACCCGTATATAGTATATAAGTTTTGACCTGATTAACATTCCGCCTGTTAAAAGCTTGCTGGAATGTGATTGGCTAATAGTGACCACAAAAGTGTCCATATCAAATTTTCATTTGGTGTACCATTAGTGCATGGGCCATAGATGATAATTGGCTAGGATGACCTTGATAGCTTGTATGGTTCTAGAGAAACAGCTATCGAGCATTGGCCCCGCCCCGTAGGGGTGTATGTCTACTTAAACTGACAGGGTATCTGAGAATCATCTAATGATCAAAGGACTGAAGTGGTATTAGTGTCAGGTTAAGCATTCAAAAGTTATAAGTGTTAAAGACATTTTACTGCACCATGGTAGAACTCATTTGCATATGGCGGCCATATTGTTTATAAATGTAAATATTTTTTTAATAATTATTGAGGAGTAAGCTCTGCTGAACTGTTTGACACCAAACATGTCATGATTGGTCAAGGATCCAAGGACAAGATCTCAAAAGTAGGTTTTGCATATTATGCAAATTTAAAAAAAAATTAAGTGGGTGGAGCATAAACAAGAATGACCCAGGCGGCTGACCAGCATGAACAAGAAGGATAAATATGTTCAATTAAGCAAGACAAGCAAGATTGAATAAGTTCAGCAGAGCTTTAATTTAGAATAATTCACCTGTAGCTGTTTCACCAAATGACCACCAGAGCGCAGCAAGAGACCACATATAACCTGCTGGAAATCTATCACTATATCAGAAAGACAGAACATTCCCTATCAGTGTGTTTCTATTTATTAAAAAGAGAAGAAAAGTCCGATTGGGCTCCAAATTGGTACTCATGATCAAGTGGTCTGTATATACATGTATGTAAATTTGTGTGTTGATAGGGTCAAAGGTTCCTGACTTCTGACCATTTAGGTTTGAAAAAAGTGATAATACAGGCTTATGGCCTACAAAATGGCTGTTGCTCTTTGGCCATATTAGAGGCAAAAAATATCTGATTTGGCTCAAATTTGCAATCAGGATTACAATATCAGTCTATATATGTGTGTCAATTTCTGTGTCGATAGGGTCAAAGGTTCCTGACTTCTGTCCATTTAGATTTGAAAAAAGCGATAATACAGGCTTGAGGCCTACAAAATCGCTGTAGTTTTCCAGCCGTTGTAGAGGCAAAACATGTCCGATTTGGCTGAAAATTTGCAATCAAGATCAGATTATCAGTCTATATATGTGTATAAATTTGTGTGTTGATAGGGTGAAAGGTTCCTGTCTTCTGTCCATTTAGGTTGGAAAATAGCGATAAATAGAATACATTGAAAATAGTTATTTTTTCACTGTAGAGCCTACTGAAGACTTATTTGGCTCATACTTGGCAAATGTGCTTCAAATGTCATTGTTAATTAGTAGCTTCAACAGTTTTGGCATGTTTTAAACTTTGACAGAGTTTTGGCCAAATAACTCTGAAAAGGCTTTCACGTACATGTTTGATCAAGGTTTATGGGCCTCAAGTAGTTAAAATGTCAAGATTTTTTTGATAATTATTTACCTACAGGGTCTCAAGATTGCATCAAGACCAAATGTTGTTTTGATTGATTAAGGACTTAAAGACAAGTTCGAAAAGAGCAATTTTTACTCTTTTGGCCACTGATGGAAATCTTTGCATTTTTGGTAAACACATGTAATTACAAAGTTGTAAAGGCTACAGCAAAGTATACAACTGAAAAAGAATAACAAGCCTAGGCCACTTGTACCTTTAGATATAACTGATTTTCTGCTATAGCGCCCCCTTGAGGCCAATCAACGCCATATTTTAATGGATGATAGAAGGCCCTGAGATACATGTAGGGTATAAGTATCGTCCTGATTGGTCATTGTTTAGCATGTCAAAAGCTTGCTGGAATCTGATTGGATAATAACGATCGCAAAAATTTGCATATCAAATTTTCCTTCTGTAAAACATTAGGACATAGGCCATAGATGATACATGCCAAAGGAGAGCTTCATATCTTGTACGGTTCCTGAGAAACAGATTTTTAGCTTTGGCTCCGCCCCCTGGGGGCGTATGTCTACACAGATTGACAAGCTACCTCAGAATCATGTTGGCATCAAAGTTGTAAAGTGGCATTAGTGTAGGTTTAAGCATTCAAAAGTTACAGCTGTTAGAGTAAATTTGGGTGTGCCACGGTAAGATTAATTTGCATATGGCGGCCATATTGTTTAAAGATTTCTCAATTTTTTCGATAATTATTAAGGTTGAGACTCTGCTGAGTTGTTTGACACCAAATATGACAGGATTGGTCAATGAACCTAGGACAAGTTCTCAAAAGTAGTTTTTGCATATTATGCTAAATAGCAAAAAATCTAAGTGGGCGGAGCTTAGTGGTTCTATTGACCTTTTTGACTTGCCATTAACTAAGGAATCATGTAATGCAAGAATTTTTGCTCTAGCTATCAGGGCGTAGGAGTTACGAGGCCAAACGCGTTGACCTTCGCCATAGCGCCCCCTTGAGGCCGATCGGGCTCATATTTTGAATCTGAGTAGCGGTGAGAAGTACTACCATATGACCAAGTCTCAGCCCTGTAGGCCTTACGGTTTCTTCTGCCCGATCACTTCTATGGCAGAAAAAGAATAAGAATAATAATAATAAATATAGCCGCAAGCGGCGATTTACGGGGTTCGAGCGTTACAGGCAAAGAGGCCCCTGGAGGCCAGTTAGGCTTAAAACATGTTGCCGGTTGACCGGCATTACCAAACTGGATGACCAGCATGGCAAAGGTGTTTGGCCAGTATGACCAAGCTGGAAGACCAGCATTGCTATGATGACAAAGCTGAATGACCAGCAGGACCATAATGACCAATGTGAATGACCAGAATGACCTAGCTGGATGGGCAGCATAATCAAGCTAGGTGACCAGCATGACCATAAAGACCATAATGACAATGCTAGATGAGTGGTGTGAGTAAACTAGTTGAAAAGCATTGATAAATTGAGCTGTAGTGTTCATCAGGTTTTATGTGGTCTCTTGCTGCACTCTAGTGGGCATTCGGAGAGCCTAGCAGTGAGGCATAAAAGGGCACATATCAATAACCAATAATATCAATAATAGTGTATAAGTTTTGACCTGATTAACATTCCGCCTGTTAAAAGCTTGCTGGAATGGGATTGGCTAATAGTGACCACAAAAGTGTCCATATCAAATTTTCATTTGGTGTACCATTAGTGCATGGGCCATAGATGATAATTGGCTAGGATGACCTTGATAGCTTGTATGGTTCTAGAGAAACAGCTATCGAGCATTGGCCCCGCCCCCTGGGGGTGTATGTCTACTTAAACTGACAGGGTATCTGAAAATCATGTAATGATCAAAGGACTGAAGTGGTATTAGTGTCAGGTTAAGCATTCAAAAGTTATAAGTGTTAAAGACATTTTACTGCACCATGGTAGAACTCATTTGCATATGGCGGCCATATTGTTTATAAATGTAAAGATTTTTTTAATAATTATTGAGGAGTAAGCTCTGCTGAACTGTTTGACACCAAACATGTCATGATTGGTCAAGGATCCAAGGACAAGATCTCAAAAGTAGGTTTTGCATATTATGCAAATTAAAAAAAAAATTAAGTGGGTGGAACATAAACAAGAATGACCCAGGTGGCTGACCATCATGAACAAGAAGGATAAATATGTTCAATTAAGCAAGACAAGCAAGATTGAATAAGTTCAGCAGAGCTTTAATTTAGAATAATTCACCTGTGGCTTTTTCACCAAATGACCACCAGAGCGCAGCAAGAGACCACATATAACCTGCTGGAAATCTATCACTCTATAAGTAAGACAGAACATTCCCTATCAGTGTGTTTCTATTTATTAAAAAGAGAAGAAAAGTCCGATTGGGCTCCAAATTGGTACTCATGATCAAGAGGTCTGTATATACATGTATGTAAATTTGTGTGTTGATAGGGTCAAAGGTTCCTGACTTCTGACCATTTAGGTTTGAAAAAAGTGATAATACAGGCTTATGGCCTACAAAATGGCTGTTGCTCTTTGGCCATATTAGAGGCAAAAACATATCTGATTTGGCTCAAAATTTGCAATCAGGATCACAATATCAGTCTATATATGTATGTCAATTTCTGTGCCAATAGGGTCAAAGGTTCCTGACTTCTGTCCATTTAGATTTGAAAAAAGCGATAATACAGGCTTGAGGCCTACAAAATCGCTGTAGTTTTCCAGCCGTTGTAGAGGCAAAACATGTCCGATTTGGCTGAAAATTTGCAATCAAGATCAGATTATCAGTCTATATATGTGTGTAAATTTGTGTGATGATAGAGTGAAAGGTTCCTGTCTTCTGTCCATTTAGGTTGGAAAATAGCGATAAATAGAATAAATTGAAAATAGTTATTTTTTCACTGTAGAGCCTACTGAAGACTTATTTGGCTCATACTTGGCACATGTACTTCAAATGTCATTGTTAATTAGTAGCTTCAGCAGTTTTGGCATGTTTTAAACTTTGACAGAGTTTTGGCCAAATAACTCTGAAAAGGCTTTCACGTACATGTTTGATCAAGGTTTATGGGCCTCAAATAGTTAAAATATCAAGATTTTTTTGATAATTATTTACCTACAGGGTCTCAAGATTGCATCAAGACTAAATTTGTTTTGATTGATTAAGGACTTAAAGACAAGTTCGAAAAGAGCAATTTTTACTCTTTTGGCCACTGATGAAAATCTTTGCATTTTTGGTAAACATATGTAATTACAAAGTTGTAAAGGCTACAGCAAAGTATACAACTAAAAAAGAATAACAAGCCTAGGCCACTTCTACCTTTAGATATAACTGATTATCTGCTATAGCGCCCCCTTGAGGCCAATCAACACCATATTTTAATGGATGATAGAAGGCCCTGAGATACATGTAGGGTATAAGTATCGTCCTGATTGGTCATTGTTTAGCCTGTCAAAAGCTTGCTGGAATCTGATTGGCTAATAACGATCGCAAAAATTTGCATATCAAATTTTCCTTCTGTAAAACATTAGGACATAGGCCATAGATGATACATGCCAAAGGAGAGCTTCATAGCTTGTACGGTTCCTGAGAAACAGATTTTTAGCTTTGGCTCCGCCCCCTGGGGGCGTATGTCTACACAGATTGACATGCTACCTCAGAATCATGTTGGCATCATAGGTCTAAAGTGGCATTAGTGTCGGTTTAAGCATTCAAAAGTTACAGCTGTTAAAGTAAATTTGGGTGTGCCACGGTAAGATTAATTTGCATATGTCGGCCATATTTTTTGCAATTTTCAAGATTTTTTTAATAATTATTGAGGTTGGGACTCTGCTGAGTTGTTTGACACCAAACATGTCAGCATTGGTCAATGAGTTTAGGACAAGTTCTCAAAAGTAGGTTTTGCATATTATGCTAAATAGCAAAAAATCTAAGTGGGCGGAGCTTAGTAGTTCTATTGACCTTTTTGATTTGCCATTAACCAAGGAATCATATAATGCAAGAATTTTTGCTCTAGCTATCAGGGCGTAGGAGTTACGGGGCCAAACGCGTTGACCTTCGCCATAGCGCCCCCTTGAGGCCGATCCGGCTCATCTTTTGAATCTGAGTAGCGGTGAGAAGTACTACCATATGACCAAGTCTCAGCCCTGTAGGCCTTACGGTTTCTTCTGCCCAATCACTTCTATGGCAGAAAAAGAATAAGAATAATAATAATAATAATAATCAGAACAATTACAATAGGGTTTCTAGCACTACGTGCTCGAACCCCTAATAAATATAGCCGCAAGCGGCGATTTACGGGGTTCGAGCGTTACAGGCAAAGAGACCCCTGGAGGCCAGTTAGGCTTAAAACATGTTGCCGGTTGACCGGCATCGCCAAACTGGATGAGGATGACCAGCATGACCGTGAAGATTACCAGCATGACTAATCTGGATGACAAACTTGTTGACCATATTGACCAAGCTGGAAGACCATAATGACCAAACTGGATGACCAGCATGGCAAAGGTGGTTGGCCAGTATGACCAAGCTGGAAGACCACCATTACTATGAGGACAAAGCTGAATGACCAGCAGGACCATAATGACCAATGTGAATGGCCAGCATGACCAAGCTGGATGGCCAGCATAACCAAGCTGGGTGACCAGCGTGACCATAAAGACCATAATGGCAATGCTAGATGAGTGGTGTGAGTAAACTAGTTGAAAAGCATTGATAAATTGAGCTGTAGTGTTCATCAGGTTTTATGTGGTGTCTTATAAATGTAAAGATTTTTTTAATAATTATTGAGGAGTAAGCTCTGCTGAACTGTTTGACACCAAACATGTCATGATTGGTCAAGGATCCAAGGACAAGATCTCAAAAGTAGGTTTTGCATATTATGCAAATTTAAAAAAAAATTAAGTGGGTGGAGCATAAACAAGAATGACCCAGGCGGCTGACCAGCATGAACAAGAAGGATAAATATGTTCAATTAAGCAAGACAAGCAAGATTGAATAAGTTCAGCAGAGCTTTAATTTAGAATAATTCACCTGTAGCTGTTTCACCAAATGACCACCAGAGCGCAGCAAGAGACCACATATAACCTGCTGGAAATCTATCACTCTATCAGAAAGACAGAACATTCCCTATCAGTGTGTTTCTATTTATTAAAAAGAGAAGAAAAGTCCGATTGGGCTCCAAATTGGCATTCATGATCAAGTGGTCTGTATATACATGTATGTTAATTTGTGTGTTGATAGGGTCAAAGGTTCCTGACTTCTGACCATTTAGGTTTGAAAAAAGTGATAATACAGGCTTATGGCCTACAAAATCGCTGTAGTTTTCCAGCCGTTGTAGAGGCAAAACATGTCCGATTTGGCTGAAAATTTGCAATAAAGATCAGACTATCAGTCTATATATGAGTATAAATTTGTGTGTTGATAGGGTGAAAGGTTCCTGTCTTCTGTCCATTTAGGTTGGAAAATAGCGATAAATAGAATAAATTGAAAATAGTTATTTTTTCACTGTAGAGCCTACTGAAGACGTATTTGGCTCATACTTGGCACATGTACTTCAAATGTCATTGTTAATTAGTAGCTTCAACAGTTTTGGCATGTTTTAAACTTTGACAGAGTTTTGGCCAAATAACTCTGAAAAGGCTTTCACGTACATGTTTGATCAAGGTTTATGGGCCTCAAATAGTTAAAATGTCAAGATTTTTTTGATAATTATTTACCTACAGGGTCTCAAGATTGCAACAAGACCAAATTTGTTTTGATTGATTAAGGACTTAAAGAAAAGTTCGAAAAGAGCAATTTTTACTCTTTTGGCCACTGATGAAAATCTTTGCATTTTTGGTAAACATATGTAATTACAAAGTTGTAAAGGCTACAGCAAAGTATACAACTAAAAAAGAATAACAAGCCAAGGCCACTTGTACCTTTAGATATAACTGATTTTCTGCTATAGCGCCCCCTTGAGGCCAATCAACGCCATATTTTAATTGATGATAGAAGGCCCTGAGATACATGTAGGGTATAAGTATCGTCCTGATTGGTCATTGTTTGGCCTGTCAAAAGCTTGCTGGAACCTGATTGGCTAATAACGATTGCAAAAATTTGCATATCAAATTTTCCTTCTGTAAAACATTAGGACATAGGCCATAGATGATACATGCCAAAGGAGAGCTTCATAGCTTGTACGGTTCATGAGAAACAGATTTTTAGCTTTGGCTCCGCCCCCTGGGGGCGTATGTCTACACAGATTGACTGGCTACCTCAGATTCATGTTGGCATCAAAGTTGTAAAGTGGCATTAGTGTAGGTTTAAACATTCAAAAGTTACAGCTGTTAGAGTCAATTTGGGTGTGCCACGGTAAGATTAATTTGCATATGGCGGCCATATTGTTTAAAAATTTCTCAATTTTTTCGATAATTATTGATGTTGGGCCTCTGCTGAGTTGTTTGACACCAAATATGACAGGATTGGTTAATGACCCTAGGACAAGTTCTCAAAAGTAGGTTTTGCATATTATGCTAAATAGCAAAAAATCTAAGTGGGCGGAGCTTAGTGGTTCTATTGACCTTTTTGATTTGCCATTAACCAAGGAATCATATAATGCAAGAATTTTTGCTCTAGCTATCAGGGCGTAGGAGTTACGAGGCCAAACGCGTTGACCTTTGCCATAGCGCCCCCTTGAGGCCGATCGGGCTCATCTTTTGAATCTGAGTAGCGGTGAGAAGTACTACCATATGACCAAGTCTCAGCCCTGTAGGCCTTACGGTTTCTTCTGCCCAATCACTTCTATGGCAGAAAAAGAATAAGAACTATAATAAATATAGCCGCAAGCGGCGATTTACGGGGTTCGAGCGTTACAGGCAAAGAGACCCCTGGAGGCCAGTTAGGCTTAAAACATGTTGCCGGTTGACCGGCATCGCCAAACTGGATGAGGATGACCAGCGTGACCGTGAAGACCAAGCTAGATTACCAGCATGACTAATCTGGATGACAAACTTGTTGACCATATTGACCAAGCTGGAAGACCATAATGACCAAACTGGATGACCAGCATGGCAAAGGTGGTTGGCCAGTATGACCAAGCTGGAAGACCACCATTACTATGAGGACAAAGCTGAATGACCAGCAGGACCATAATGACCAATGTGAATGGCCAGCATGACCAAGCTGGATGGCCAGCATAACCAAGCTGGGTGACCAGCGTGACCATAAAGACCATAATGGCAATGCTAGATGAGTGGTGTGAGTAAACTAGTTGAAAAGCATTGATAAATTGAGCTGTAGTGTTCATCAGGTTTTATGTGGTGTCTTACTGCACTCTAGTGGGCATTTGGTGAAACAAATTCAGTTCTTAAATTGAAAAAACACAAGGCATAAAAAGGGCATATAAATAACCCGTATATAGTATATAAGTTTTGACCTGATTAACATTCCGCCTGTTAAAAGCTTGCTGGAATGTGATTGGCTAATAGTGACCACAAAAGTGTCCATATCAAATTTTCATTTGGTGTACCATTAGTGCATGGGCCATAGATGATAATTGGCTAGGATGACCTTGATAGCTTGTATGGTTCTAGAGAAACAGCTATCGAGCATTGGCCCCGCCCCCTTGGGGGTGTATGTCTACTTGAACTGACAGGGTATCTGAGAATCATGTAATGATCAAAGGACTGAAGTGGTATTAGTGTCAGGTTAAGCATTCAAAAGTTATAAGTGTTAAAGACATTTTACTGCACCATGGTAGAACTCATTTGCATATGGCGGCCATATTGTTTATAAATGTAAAGATTTTTTTAATAATTATTGAGGAGTAAGCTCTGCTGAACTGTTTGACACCAAACATGTCATGATTGGTCAAGGATCCAAGGACAAGATCTCAAAAGTAGGTTTTGCATATTATGCAAATTTTTAAAAAATTAAGTGGGTGGAGCATAAACAAGAATGACCCAGGCGGCTGACCAGCATGAACAAGAAGGATAAATATATTCAATTAAGCAAGACAAGCAAGATTGAATAAGTTCAGCAGAACTTTAATTTAGAATAATTCACCTGTAGCTGTTTCACCAAATGACCACCAGAGCGCAGCAAGAGACCATATATAACCTGCTGGAAATTTATCACTCTATAAGTAAGACAGAACATTCCCTATCAGTGTGTTTCTATTTATTAAAAAGAGAAGAAAAGTCCGATTGGGCTCCAAATTGGTACTCATGATCAAGTGGTCTGTATATACATGTATGTAAATTTGTGTGTTGATAGGGTCAAAGGTTCCTGACTTCTGACCATTTAGGTTTGAAAAAAGTGATAATACAGGCTTATGGCCTACAAAATGGCTGTTGCTCTTTGGCCATATTAGAGGCAATAAATATCTGATTTGGCTCAAAATTTGCAATCAGGATTACAATATCAGTCTATATACGTACGTCAAATTCTGTGTCAATAGGGTCAAAGGTTCCTGACTTCTGTCCATTTAGATTTGAAAAAAGCGATAATACAGGCTTGAGGCCTACAAAATCGCTGTAGTTTTCCAGCCGTTGTAGAGGCAAAACATGTCCGATTTGGCTGAAAATTTGCAATCAAGATCAGATTATCAGTCTATATATGTGTATAAATTTGTGTGTTGATAGGGTGAAAGGTTCCTGTCTTTTGTCCATTTAGGTTGGAAAATAGCGATAAATAGAATAAATTGAAAATAGTTATTTTTTCACTGTAGAGCCTACTGAAGACTTATTTGGCTCATACTTGGCACATGTACTTCAAATGTCATTGTTAATTAGTAGCTTCAACAGTTTTGGCATGTTTTAAACTTTGACAGAGTTTTGGCCAAATAACTCTGAAAAGGCTTTCACGTACATGTTTGATCAAGGATTATGGGCCTCAAATAGTTAAAATGTCAAGATTTTTTTGATAATTATTTACCTACAGGGTCTCAAGATTGCATCAAGACCAAATTTGTTTTGATTGATTAAGGACTTAAAGACAAGTTCGAAAAGAGCAATTTTTACTCTTTTGGCCACTGACGAAAATCTTTGCATTTTTGGTAAACACATGTAATTACAAAGTTGTAAAGGCTACAGCAAAGTATACAAGTAAAAAAGAATAACAAGCCTAGTCCACTTGTACCTTTAGATATAACTGATTTTCTGCTATAGCGCCCCCTTGAGGCCAATCAACGCCATATTTTAATGGATGATAGAAGGCCCTGAGATACATGTAGGGTATAAGTATCGTCCTGATTGGTCATTGTTTAGCCTGTCAAAAGCTTGCTGGAATCTGATTGGCTAATAACGATCGCTAAAATTTGCATATCAAATTTTCCTTATGTAAAACATTAGGACATAGGCCATAGATGATACACGCCAAAGGAGAGCTTCATAGCTTGTACGGTTCCTGAGAAACAGATTTTTAGCTTTGGCTCCGCCCCCTGGGGGCGTATGTCTACACAGATTGACGGGCTACCTCAGAATCATGTTGGCATCAAAATTGTAAAGTGGCATTAGTGTCGGTTTAAGCATTCAAAAGTTACAGCTGTTAGAGTAAATTTGGGTGTGCCACGGTAAGATTAATTTGCATATGGCGGCCATATTTTTTGCAAATTTCAAGATTTTTTAAATAATTATTGAGGTTGGGACTCTCCTGAGTTGTTTGACACCAAACATGTCAGGATTGGTCAATGAGTTTAGGACAAGTTCTCAAAAGTAGGTTTTGCATATTATGCTAAATAGCAAAAAATCTAAGTGGGCGGAGCTTAGTGGTTCTGTCGACCTTTTTGATTTGCCATTAACCGAGGAATCATATAATGCAAGAATTTTTGCTCTAGCTCTCAGGGCGTAGGAGTTAAGGGGCCAAACGCGTTGACCTTCGCCATAGCGCCCCCTTGAGGCCGATCGGGCTCATCTTTTGAATCTGAGTAGCGGTGAGAAGTACTACCATATGACTAAGTCTCAGCCCTGTAGGCCTTACGGTTTCTTCTGCCCAATCACTTCTATGGCAGAAAAAGAATAAGAACTATAATAATAATCAGAACAATTACAATAGGGTTTCTAGCACTACGTGCTCGAACCCCTAATAATAATAATCAGAACAATTACAATAGGGTTTCTAGCACTACGTGCTCGAACCCCTAATAATCAGAACAATTACAATAGGGTTTCTAGCACTACGTGCTCGAACCCCTAATAATCAGAACAATTACAATAGGGTTTCTAGCACTACGTGCTCGAACCCCTAATAATAATAATAATAATAATCAGAACAATTACAATAGGGTTTCTAGCACTACGTGCTCGAACCCCTAATAATAATAATAATAATCAGAACAATTACAATAGGGTTTCTAGCACTACGTGCTCGAACCCCTAATAATCAGAACAATTATAATAGGGCTTCTAGCACTACGTGCTCGAACCCCTAATAATAATAATAATAATAATAATAATAATAATCAGAACAATTACAATAGGGTTTCTAGCACTACGTGCTCGAACCCCTAATAATCAGAACAATTACAATAGGGTTTCTAGCACTACGTGCTCGAACCCCAGCAAAGAGACCCCTGGAGGCCAGTTAGGCTTAAAACATGTTGCCGGTTGACCAGCATCGCCAAACTGGATGAGGATGACCAGCATGACCGCTAAGACCAAGCTAGATTACCAGCATGACTAATCTGGATGACAAACTTGTTGACCATATTGACCAAGCTGGAGGACCATAATGACCAAACTGGATGACCAGCATGGCAAAGGTGGTTGGCCAGTATGACCAAGCTGGAAGACCACCATTACTATGAGGACAAAGCTGAATGACCAGCAGGACCATAATGACCAATGTGAATGGCCAGCATGACCAAGCTGGATGGCCAGCATAACCAAGCTGGGTGACCAGATTGACCATAAAGACCATAATGGCAATGCTAGATGAGTGGTGTGAGTAAACTAGTTGAAAAGCATTGATAAATTGAGCTGTAGTGTTCATCAGGTTATATGTGGTGTCTTACTGCACTCTAGTGGGCATTTGGTGAAACAAATTCAGTTCTTAAATTGAAAAAACACAAGGCATAAAAAGGGCATATAAATAACCCGTATATAGTATATAAGTTTTGACCTGATTAACATTCCGCCTGTCAAAAGCTTGCTGGAATGTGATTGGCTAATAGTGACCACAAAAGTGTCCATATCAAATTTTCATTTGGTGTACCATTAGTGCATGGGCCATAGATGATAATTGGTTAGGATGACCTTGATAGCTTGTATGGTTCTAGAGAAACAGCTATCGAGCATTGGCCCCGCCCCCTGGGGGTGTATGTCTACTTAAACTGACAGGGTATCTGAGAATCATGTAATGATCAAAGGACTGAAGTGGTATTAGTGTCAGGTTAAGCATTCAAAAGTTATAAGTGTTAAAGACATTTTACTGCACCATGGTAGAACTCATTTGCATATGGCGGCCATATTGTTTATAAATGTAAATATTTTTTTAATAATTATTGAGGAGTAAGCTCTGCTGAACTGTTTGATACCAAACATGTCATGTTTGGTCAAGGAGCCAAGGACAAGATCTCAAAAGTAAGTTTTGCATATTATGCAAATAAAAAAAAACAATAAGTGGGTGGAACATAAACAAGAATGACCCAGGTGGCTGACCAGCATGAACAAGAAGGATAAATATGTTCAATTAAGCAAGACAAGCAAGATTGAATAAGTTCAGCAGAGCTTTAATATAGAATAATTCACCTGTAGCTGTTTCACCAAATGACCACCAGAGCGCAGCAAGAGACCACATATAACCTGCTGGAAATCTATCACTCTATAAGTAAGACAGAACATTCCCTATCAGTGTGTTTCTATTTATTAAAAAGAGAAGAAAAGTCCGATTGGGCTCCAAATTAGTACTCATGATCAAGTGGTCTGTATATATATGTGTGTAAATTTGTGTGTTGATAGGGTCAAAGGTTCCTGACTTCTGTCCATTTAGGCTTGAAAAAAGCGATAATACAGGCTTTTGGCCTACAAAACGGCTGTTGCTCTTTGGCCATATTAGAGGCAAAAAATATCTGATTTGGCTCAAAATTTGCAATCAAGATCACAATACCAGTCTATATATGTATGTCAATTTCTGTGTTGATAGGATCAAAGGTTCCTGACTTCTGTCCATTTAGATTTGAAAAAAGCGATAATACAGGCTTGAGGCCTACAAAATCGCTGTAGTTTTCCAGCCGTTGTAGAGGCAAAACATGTCCGATTTGGCTGACAATTTGCAATCAAGATCAGATTATCAGTCTATATATGTGTGTAAATTTGTGTGTTGATACGGTGAAAGGTTCCTGTCTTCTGTCCATTTAGGTTGGAAAATAGCGATAAATAGAATAAATTGAAAATAGTTATTTTTTCACTGTAGAGCCTACTGAAGACTTATTTGGCTCATACTTGGCACATGTGCTTGAAATGTCATTGTTAATTAGTAGCTTCAACAGTTTTGGCCTGTTTAAAACTTTGACAGAGTTTTGGCCAAATAACTCTGAAAAGGCTTTCACGTACATGTTTGATCAAGGTTTATGGGCCTCAAATAGTTAAAATGTCGAGATTTTTTTGATAATTATTTACCTACAGGGTCTCAAGATTGCATCAAGACCAAATTTGTTTTGATTGATTACGGACTTAAAGACAAGTTCGAAAAGTGCAATTTTTACTCTTTTGGCCACTGATGAAAATCTTTGCATTTTTGGTAAACACATGTAATTACAAAGTTGTAAAGGCTAAAGCAAAGTATACAACTCAAAAAGAATAACAAGCCTAGGCCACTTGTACCTTTAGATATAACTGATTTTCTGCTATAGCGCCCCCTTGAGGCCAATCAACGCAATATTTTAAAGGATGATAGAAGGCCCTGAGATACATGTAGGGTATAAGTATCGTCCTGATTGGTCATTGTTTAGCATGTCAAAAGCTTGCTGGAATCTGATTGGCTAATAACGATCGCAAAAATTTGCATATCAAATTTTCCTTCTGTAAAACATTAGGACATAGGCCATAGATGATACATGCCAAAGGAGAGCTACAAAGCTTGTATGGTTCCTGAGAAACAGATTTTTAGCTTTGGCTCCGCCCCCTGGGGGCGTATGTCTACACAGATTGACAGGCTACCTCAGAATCATGTTGGCATCAAAGTTCTAAAGTGGCATTAGTGTAGGTTTAAGCATTCAAAAGTTACAGCTGTTAGAGTAAATTTGGGTGTGCCACGGTAAGATTAATTTGCATATGGCGGCCATATTGTTTACAAATTTCACAATTTTTTCGATAATTATTGAGCTTGGGACTCTGCTGAGTTGTTTAACACCAAATATGACAAGATTGGTCAATGACCCTAGGACAAGTTCTCAAAAGTAGGTTTTGCATATTATGCTAAATAGCAAAAAATCTAAGTGGGCGGAGCTTAGTGGTTCTATTGACCTTTTTGATTTGCCATTAACCAAGGAATCATATAATGCAAGAATTTTTGCTCTAGCTATCAGGGCGTGGCAGTTACGAGGCCTAACGCGTTGACCTTCGCCATAGCGCCCCCTTGAGGCCGATCGGGCTCATCTTTTGAATCTGAGTAGCGGTGAGAAGTACTACCATATGACCAAGTCTCAGCCCTGTAGGCCTTACGGTTTCTTCTGCCCAATCACTTCTATGGCAGAAAAAGAATAAGAAATATAGCCGCAAGCGGCGATTTACGGGGTTCGAGCGTCACAGGCAAAGAGGCCCCTGGAGGCCAGTTAGGCTTAAAACCTGTTGCTGGTTGACCGTCATCACCAAACTGGATAACCAAGCTGGGCAACCAGTGTGACCATAAAGACCATAATGACAATGCTAGATGAGTGGTGTGAGTAAACTAGTTGAAAAGCATTGATAAATTGAGCTGTAGTGTTCATCAGGTTTTATGTGGTGTCTTACTGCACTCTAGTGGGCATTTGGTGAAACAAATTCAGTTCTTAAATTGAAAAAAACACAAGGCATAAAAAGGGCATATAAATAACCCGTATATAGTATATAAGTTTTGACCTGATTAACATTCCGCCTGTTAAAAGCTTGCTGGAATGTGATTGGCTAATAGTGACCACAAAAGTGTCCATATCAAATTTTCATTTGGTGTACCATTAGTGCATGGGCCATAGATGATAATTGGCTAGGATGACCTTGATAGCTTGTATGGTTCTAGAGAAACAGCTATCGAGCATTGGCCCTGCCCCCTGGGGGGGTGTATGTCTACTTATACTGACAGGGTATCTGAGAATCATGTAATGATCAAAGGACTGAAGTGGTATTAGTGTCAGGTTAAGCATTCAAAAGTTATAAGTGTTAAAGACATTTTACTGCACCATGGTAGAACTAATTTGCATATGGCGGCCATATCGTTTATAAATGTAAAGATTTTTTTAATAATTATTGAGGAGTAAGCTCTGCTGAACTGTTTGACACCAAACATGTCATGATTGGTCAAGGATCCAAGGACAAGATCTCAAAAGTAGGATTTTGCATATTATGCAAATTTAAAAAAAATTAAGTGGGTGGAGCATAAACAAGAATGACCCAGGCGGCTGACCAGCATGAACAAGAAGGATAAATATGTTCAATTAAGCAAGACAAGCAAGATTGAATAAGTTCAGCAGAGCTTTAATTTAGAATAATTCACCTGTAGCTGTTTCACCAAATGACCACCAGAGCGCAGCAAGAGACCACATATAACCTGCTGGAAATCTATCACTCTATAAGTAAGACAGAACATTCCCTATCAGTGTGTTTCTATTTATTAAAAAGAGAAGAAAAGTCCGATTGGGCTCCAAATTGGTACTCATGATCAAGTGGACTGTATATACATGTATGTAAATTTGTGTGTTGATAGGGTCAAAGGTTCCTGACTTCTGACCATTTAGGTTTGAAAAAAGTGATAATACAGGCTTATGGCCTACAAAATGGCTGTTGCTCTTTGGCCATATTAGAGGCAAAAAATATCTGATTTGGCTCAAAATTTGCAATCAGGATCACAATATCAGTCTATATATGTATGTCAATTTCTGTGTCAATAGGGTCAAAGGTTCCTGACTTCTGTCCATTTAGAGTTGAAAAAAGCGATAATACAGGCTTGAGGCCTACAAAATCGCTGTAGTTTTCCAGCCGTTGTAGAGGCAAAACATGTCCGATTTGGCTGAAAATTTGCAATCAAGATCAGATTATCAGTCTATATATGTGTATAAATTTGTGTGTTGATAGGGTGAAAGGTTCCTGTCTTCTGTCCATTTAGGTTGGAAAATAGCGATAAATAGAATAAATTGAAAATAGTTATTTTTTCACTGTAGAGCCTACTGAAGACTTATTTGGCTCATACTTGGCACATGTACTTCAAATGTCATTGTTAATTAGTAGCTTCAACAGTTTTGGCATGTTTTAAACTTTGACAGAGTTTTGGCCAAATAACTCTGAAAAGGCTTTCACGTACATGTTTGATCAAGGTTTATGGGCCTCAAATAGTTAAAATGTCAAGATTTTTTTGATAATTATTTACCTACACGGTCTCAAGATTGCATCAAGACTAAATTTGTTTTGATTGATTAAGGACTTAAAGACAAGTTCGAAAAGAGCAATTTTTACTCTTTTGGCCACTGATGAAAATCTTTGCATTTTTGGTAAACATATGTAATTACAAAGTTGTAAAGGCTACAGCAAAGTATACAACTAAAAAAGAATAACAAGCCTAGGCCACTTGTACCTTTAGATATAACTGATTTTCTGCTATAGCGCCCCCTTGAGGCCAATCAACGCCATATTTTAATGGATGATAGAAGGCCCTGAGATACATGTAGGGTATAAGTATCGTCCTGATTGGTCATTGTTTAGCCTGGCAAAAGCTTGCTGGAATCTGATTGGCTAATAACGATTGCAAAAATTTGCATATCAAATTTTCCTTCTGTAAAACATTAGGACAAAGGCCATAGATGATACCTGCCAAAGGAGATCTTCATAGCTTGTACGGTTTCTGAGAAACAGATTTTTAGCTTTGGCTCCGCCCCCTGGGGGCGTATGTCTACACAGATTGACGGGCTACCTCAGAATCATGTTGGCATCAAAGATGAAAAGTGGCATTAGTGTAGGTTTAAGCATTCAAAAGTTACAGCTGTTAGAGTAAATTTGGGTGTGCCACGGTAAGATTAATTTGCATATGGCGGCCATATTGTTTAAAAATTTCTCAATTTTTTCGATAATTATTGAGCGTGGGACTCTGCTGAGTTGTTTGACACCAAATATGACAGGATTGGTCAATGACCCTAGGACAAGTTCTCAAAAGTAGGTTTTGCATATTATGCTAAATAGCAAAAAATCTAAGTGGGCGGAGCTTAGTGGTTCTATTGACCTTTTTGATTTGCCATTAACCAAGGAATCATATAATGCAAGAATTTTTGCTCTAGCTATCAGGGCGTGGGAGTTACAAGGCCTAACGCGTTGACCTTCGCCATAGCGCCCCCTTGAGGCCGATCGGGACTCATGTCATGCGGCAGAGTAGGGGTCTAAAGTTCTACCATATGACCAAGTCTCAGCTCTCTAGGCCTTACGGTTTGTCCTGTGCAATCACTTCTAGGTCAGAAAAAGCAGGGGAAGCGATTATAAATACCAATATAGCCGCAAGCGGCGATTTACGGGGTTCGAGCGTTACAGGCAAAGAGACCTCTGGAGGCCAGTTAGGCTTAAAACATGTTGCCGGTTGACCGGCATCGCCAAACTGGATGAGGATGACCAGCATGACCGTGAAGACCAAGCTAGATTACCAGCATGACTAATCTGGATGACAAACTTGTTGACCATATTGACCAAGCTGGAAGACCATAATGACCAAACTGGATGACCAGCATGGCAAAGGTGGTTGGCCAATATGACCAAGCTGGAAGACCACCATTACTATGAGGACAAAGCTGAATGACCAGCAGGACCATAATGACCAATGTGAATGGCCAGCATGACCAAGCTGGATGGCCAGCATAACCAAGCTGGGTGACCAGCGTGACCATAAAGACCATAATGGCAATGCTAGATGAGTGGTGTGAGTAAACTAGTTGAAAAGCATTGATAAATTGAGCTGTAGTGTTCATCAGGTTTTATGTGGTGTCTTACTGCACTCTAGTGCGCATTTGGTGAAACAAATTCAGTTCTTAAATTGAAAAAAACACAAGGCATAAAAAGGGCATATAAATAACCTGTATATAGTATATAAGTTTTGACCTGATTAACATTCCGCCTGTTAAAAGCTTGCTGGAATGTGATTGGCTAATAGTGACCACAAAAGTGTCCATATCAAATTTTCATTTGGTGTACCATTAGTGCATGGGCCATAGATGATAATTGGCTAGGATGACCTTGATAGCTTGTATGGTTCTAGAGAAACAGCTATCGAGCATTGGCCCCGCCCCCTGGGGGGATGTATGTCTACTTAAACTGACAGGGTATCTGAGAATCATGTAATGATCAAAGGACTGAAGTGGTATTAGTGTCAGGTTAAGCATTCAAAAGTTATAAGTGTTAAATACATTTTACTGCACCATGGTAGAACTCATTTGCATATGGCGGCCATATTGTTTATAAATGTAAATATTTTTTTTATAATTATTGAGGAGTAAGCTCTGCTGAACTGTTTGACACCAAACATGTCATGATTGGTCAAGGATCCAAGGACAAGATCTCAAAAGTAGGTTTTGCATATTATGCAAATTTAAAAAAAAACTTAAGTGGGTGGAGCATAAACAAGAATGACCCAGGCGGCTGACCAGCATGAACAAGAAGGATAAAGATGTTCAATTAAGCAAGACAAGCAAGATTGAATAAGTTCAGCAGAGCTTTAATTTAGAATAATTCACCTGTAGCTGTTTCACCAAATGACCACCAGAGCGCAGCAAGAGACCACATATAACCTGCTGGAAATCTATCACTCTATCAGAAAGACAGAACATTCCCTATCAGTGTGTTTCTATTTATTAAAAAGAGAAGAAAAGTCCGATTGGGCTCCAAATTGGTACTCATGATCAAGTGGTCTGTATATACATGTATGTAAATTTGTGTGTTGATAGGGTCAAAGGTTCCTGACTTCTGACCATTTAGGTTTGAAAAAAGTGATAATACAGGCTTATGGCCTACAAAATGGCTGTTGCTCTTTGGCCATATTAGAGGCAAAAAATATCTGATTTGGCTAAATATTTGCAATCAGGATCACAATATCAGTCTATATATGTATGTCAATTTCTGTGTCAATAGGGTCAAAGGTTGCTGACTTCTGTCCATTTAGATTTGAAAAAAGCGATAATACAGGCTTGAGGCCTACAAAATCGCTGTAGTTTTCCAGCCGTTGTAGAGGCAAAACATGTCCAATTTGGCTGAAAATTTGCAATCAAGATCTGATTATCAGTCTATATATGTGTATAAATTTGTGTGTTGATAGGGTGAAAGGTTCCTGTCTTCTGTCCATTTAGGTTGGAAAATAGCGATAAATAGAATAAATTGAAAATAGTTATTTTTTCACTGTAGAGCCTACTGAAGACTTATTTGGCTCATACTTGGCACATGTACTTCAAATGTCATTGTTAATTAGTAGCTTCAACAGTTTTGGCATGTTTTAAACTTTGACAGAGTTTTGGCCAAATAACTCTGAAAAGGCTTTCACGTACATGTTTGATCAAGGTTTATGGGCCTCAAATAGTTAAAATGTCAAGATTTTTTTGATAATTATTTACCTACAGGCTCTCAAGATTGCATCAAGACCAAATTTGTTTTGATTGATTAAGGACTTAAAGACAAGTTCGAAAAGAGCAATTTTTACTCTTTTGGCCACTGATGAAAATCTTTGCATTTTTGGTAAATACATGTAATTACAAAGTTGTAAAGGCTACAGCAAAGTATACAACTAAAAAAGAATAACAAGCCTAGGCCACTTGTACCTTTAGATATAACTGATTTTCTGCTATAGCGCCCCCTTGAGGCCAATCAACGCCATATTTTAATGGATGATAGAAGGCCCTGAGATACATGTAGGGTATAAGTATCGTCCTGATTGGTCATTGTTTAGCCTGTCAAAAGCTTGCTGGAAACTGATTGGCTAATAACGATTGCAAAAATTTGCATATCAAATTTTGCTTCTGTAAAACATTAGGACATAGGCCATAGATGATACATGCCAAAGGAGAGCTT
This sequence comes from Astyanax mexicanus, assembly GCF_023375975.1. Taxonomy (NCBI): domain Eukaryota; kingdom Metazoa; phylum Chordata; class Actinopteri; order Characiformes; family Acestrorhamphidae; genus Astyanax; species Astyanax mexicanus. The sequence continues at coordinate 36,806,340 of NC_064425.1, read as the reverse complement.
CATAGTTTGTATGGTTCCTGAGAAACAGATTTTTAGCTTTGGCTCCGCCCCCTGGGGGCGTATGTCTACACAGATTGACGGGCTACCTCTGAATCATGTTGGCATCAAAGTTATAAAGTGGCATTAGTGTAGGTTTAAGCATTCAAAAGTTACAGCTGTTAGAGTAAATTTGGGTGTGCCACGGTAAGATTAATTTGCATATGGCGGCCATATTGTTTACAAATTTCACAATTTTTTTGATAATTATTGAGGTTGGGACTCTGCTGAGTTGTTTGACACCAAATATGACAGGATTGGTCAATGACCCTAGGACAAGTTCTCAAAAGTAGGTTTTGCATATTATGCTAAATAGCAAAAAATCTAAGTGGGCGGAGCTTAGTGGTTCTATTGACCTTTTTGATTTGCCATTAACCAAGGAATCATATAATGCAAGAATTTTTGCTCTAGCTATCAGGGCGTGGCAGTTACGAGGCCTAACGCGTTGACCTTCGCCATAGCGCCCCCTTGAGGCCGATGGGGCTCATCTTTTGAATCTGAGTAGCGGTGAGAAGTACTACCATATGACCAAGTCTCAGCCCTGTAGGCCTTACGGTTTCTTCTGCCCAATCACTTCTATGGCAGAAAAAGAATAAGAACTATAATAATAATAATAATAATAATAATAATCAGAACAATTACAATAGGGTTTCTAGCACTACGTGCTCGAACCCCTAAATATAGCCGCAAGCGGCGATTTACGGGGTTCGAGCATTACAGGCAAAGAGACCCCTGGAGGCCAGTTAGGCTTAAAACATGTTGCCGGTTGACCGGCATCGCCAAACTGGATGAGGATGACCAGCATGACCGTGAAGACCAAGCTAGATTACCAGCATGACTAATCTGGATGACAAACTTGACCATATTGACCAAGCTGGAAGACCATAATGACCAAACTGGATGACCAGCATGGCAAAGGTGGTTGGCCAGTATGACCAAGCTGGAAGACCACCAATACTATGAGGACAAAGCTGAATGACCAGCAGGACCATAATGACCAATGTGAATGGCCAGCATGACCAAGCTGGATGGCCAGCATGACCAAGCTGGGTGACCAGCGTGACCATAAAGACCATAATGGCAATGCTAGATGAGTGGTGTGAGTAAACTAGTTGAAAAGCATTGATAAATTGAGCTGTAGTGTTCATCAGGTTTTATGTGGTGTCTTACTGCACTCTAGTGGGCATTTGGTGAAACAAATTCAGTTCTTAAATTGAAAAAACACAAGGCATAAAAAGGGCATATAAATAACCCGTATATAGTATATAAGTTTTGACCTGATTAACATTCCGCCTGTTAAAAGCTTGCTGGAATGTGATTGGCTAATAGTGACCACAAAAGTGTCCATATCAAATTTTCATTTGGTGTACCATTATTGCATGGGCCATAGATGATAATTGGCTAGGATGACCTTGATAGCTTGTATGGTTCTAGAGAAACAGCATGAACAAGAAGGATAAATATGTTCAATTAAGCAAGACAAGCAAGATTGAATAAATTCAGCAGACCTTTAATTTAGAATAATTCACCTGTAGCTGTTTCACCAAATGACCACCAGAGCGCAGCAAGAGACCACATATAACCTGCTGGAAATCTATCCATCTATCAGAAAGACAGAACATTCCCTATCAGTGTGTTTCTATTTATTAAAAAGAGAAGAAAAGTCCGATTGGGCTCCAAATTGGTACTCATGATCAAGTGGTCTGTATATACATGTATGTAAATTTGTGTGTTGATAGGGTCAAAGGTTCCTGACTTCTGACCATTTAGGTTTGAAAAAAGTGATAATACAGGCTTATGGCCTACAAAATGGCTGTTGCTCTTTGGCCATATTAGAGGCAAAAAATATCTGATTTGGCTCAATATTTGCAATCAGGATCACAATATCAGTCTATAAATGTATGTCAATTTCTGTGTCAATAGGGTCAAAGGTTCCTGACTTCTGTCCATTTAGATTTGAAAAAAGCGATAATACAGGCTTGAGGCCTACAAAATCGCTGTAGTTTTCCAGCCGTTGTAGAGGGAAAACATGTCCGATTTGGCTGAAAATTTGCAATCAAGATCAGATTATCAGTCTATATATGTGTATAAATTTGTGTGTTGATAGGGTGAAAGGTTCCTGTCTTCTGTCCATTTAGGTTGGAAAATAGCGATAAATAGAATAAATTGAAAATAGTTATTTTTTCACTGTAGAGCCTACTGAAGACTTATTTGGCTCATACTTGGCACATGTACTTCAAATGTCATTGTTAATTAGTAGCTTCAACAGTTTTGGCATGTTTTAAACTTTGACAGAGTTTTGGCCAAATAACTCTGAAAAGGCTTTCACGTACATGTTTGATCAAGGTTTATGGGCCTCAAATAGTCAAAATGTCAAGATTTTTTTGATAATTATTTACCTACAGGCTCTCAAGATTGCATCAAGACCAAATTTGTTTTGATTGATTAAGGACTTAAAGACAAGTTCGAAAAGAGCAATTTTTACTCTTTTGGCCACTGATGAAAATCTTTGCATTTTTGGTAAATACATGTAATTACAAAGTTGTAAAGGCTACAGCAAAGTATACAACTAAAAAAGAATAACAAGCCTAGGCCACTTGTACCTTTAGATATAACTGATTTTCTGCTATAGCGCCCCCTTGAGGCCAATCAACGGCATATTTTAATGGATGATAGAAGGCCCTGAGATACATGTAGAGTATAAGTATCATCCTCATTGGTCATTGTTTAGCCTGTCAAAAGCTTGCTGGAATCTGATTGGCTAATAACGATTGCAAAAATTTGCATATCAAATTTTCCTTCTGTATAACATTAGGACATAGGCCATAGATGATACATGCCAAAGGAGAGCTTCATAGCTTGTACGGTTCCTGAGAAACAGATTTTTAGCTTTGGCTCCGCCCCCTGGGGGCGTATGTCTACACAGATTGACGGGCTACCTCAGAATCATGTTGGCATCAAAGTTGTAAAGTGGCATTAGTGTAGGTTTAAGCATTCAAAAGTTACAGCTGTTAGAGTAAATTTGGGTGTGCCACGGTAAGATTAATTTGCATATGGCGGCCATATTGTTTACAAATTTCACAATTTTTTCGATAATTATTGAGGTTCGGACTCTGCTGAGTTGTTTGACACCAAATATGACAGGATTGGTCAATGACCCTAGGACAAGTTCTCAAAAGTAGGTTTTGCATATTATGCTAAATAGCAAAAAATCTAAGTGGGCGGAGCTTAGTGGTTCTATTGACCTTTTTGATTTGCCATTAACCAAGGAATCATATAATGCAAGAATTTTTGCTCTAGCTATCAGGGCGTAGGAGTTACGAGGCCAAACGCGTTGACCTTCGCCATAGCGCCCCCTTGAGGCCGATCGGGCTCATCTTTTGAATCTGAGTAGCGGTGAGAAGTACTACCATATGACCAAGTCTCAGCCCTGTAGGCCTTACGGTTTCTTCTGCCCGATCACTTCTATGGCAGAAAAAGAATAAGAACTATAATAATAATAAATATAGCCGCAAGCGGCGATTTACGGGGTTCGAGCGTTACAGGCAAAGAGACCCCTGGAGGCCAGTTAGGCTTAAAACATGTTGCTGGTTGACCGGCATCGCCAAACTGGATGAGGATGACCAGCATGACCGTGAAGACCAAGCTAGATTACCAGCATGACTAATCTGGATGACAAACTTGTTGACCATATTGACCAAGCTGGAAGACCATAATGACCAAACTGGATGACCAGCATGGCAAAGGTGGTTGGCCAGTATGACCAAGCTGGAAGACCACCATTACTATGAGGACAAAGCTGAATGACCAGCAGGACCATAATGACCAATGTGAATGGCCAGCATGACCAAGCTGGATGGCCAGCATAACCAAGCTGGGTGACCAGTGTGACCATAAAGACCATAATGGCAATGCTAGATGAGTGGTGTGAGTAAACTAGTTGAAAAGCATTGATAAATTGAGCTGTAGTGTTCATCAGGTTTTATGTGGTGTCTTACTGCACTCTAGTGCGCATTTGGTGAAACAAATTCAGTTCTTAAATTGAAAAAACACAAGGCATAAAAAGGGCATATAAATAACCCGTATATAGTATATAAGTTTTGACCTGATTAACATTCCGCCTGTTAAAAGCTTGCTGGAATGTGATTGGCTAATAGTGACCACAAAAGTGTCCATATCAAATTTTCATTTGGTGTACCATTAGTGCATGGGCCATAGATGATAATTGGCTAGGATGACCTTGATAGCTTGTATGGTTCTAGAGAAACAGCTATCGAGCATTGGCTCCGCCCCCTGGGGGGGTGTATGTCTACTTAAACTCACAGGGTATCTGAGAATCATGTAATGATCAAAGGACTGAAGTGGTATTAGTGTTAGGTTAAGCATTCAAAAGTTATAAGTGTTAAAGACATTTTACTGCACCATGGTAGAACTCATTTACATATGGCGGCCATATTGTTTATAAATGTAAAGATTTTTTTAATGATTATTGAGGAGTAAGCTCTGCTGAACTGTTTGACACCAAACATGTCATGATTGGTCAAGGATCCAAGGACAAGATCTCAAAAGTAAGTTTTGCATATTATGCAAATAAAAAAAAAAAAATAAGTGGGTGGAACATAAACAAGAATGACCCAGGTGGCTGAGTAGCATGACCAAGAAGGATAAATATGTTCAATTAAGCAAGACAAGCAAGATTGAATAAGTTCAGCAGAGCTTTAATTTAGAATAATTCACCTGTAGCTATTTCACCAAATGACCACCAGAGCGCAGCAAGAGACCACATATAACCTGCTGGAAATCTATCACTCTATAAGTAAGACAGAACATTCCCTATCAGTGTGTTTCTATTTATTACAAAGAGAGGAAAAGTCCGATTGGGCTCCAAATTGGTTCTCATGATCAAGTGGTCTGTATATATATGTGTGTAAATTTGTGTGTTGATAGGGTCAAAGGTTCCTGACTTCTGTCCATTTAGGCTTGAAAAAAGCGATAATACAGGCTTATGGCCTACAACATGGCTGTTGCTCTTTGGCCATATTAGAGGCAATAAATATCTGATTTGGCTCAAAATTTGCAATCAAGATCACAATATCAGTCTATATATGTATGTCAATTTCTGTGTCAATAGGGTCAAAGGTTCCTGACTTCTGTCCATTTAGGTTTGAAAAAAGCGATAATACAGGCTTGAGGCCTACAAAATCGCTGTAGTTTTCCAGCCGTTGTAGAGGCAAAACATGTCCGATTTGGCTGAAAAATTGCAATCAAGATCAGATTATCAGTCTATATATGTGTATAAATTTGTGTGTTGATAGGGTGAAAGGTTCCTGTCTTCTGTCCATTTAGGTTGGAAAATAGCGATAAATAGAATAAATTGAAAATAGTTATTTTTTCACTGTAGAGCCTACTGAAGACTTATTTGGCTCATACTTGGCACATGTACTTCAAATGTCATTGTTAATTAGTAGCTTCAACAGTTTTGGAATGTTTTAAACTTTGACAGAGTTTTGGCCAAATAACTCTGAAAAGGCTTTCACGTACATGTTTGATCAAGGTTTATGGGCCTCAAATAGTTAAAATGTCATGATTTTTTTGATAATTATTTACCTACAGGGTCTCAAGATTGCATCAAGACCAAATTTGTTTTGATTGATTAAGGACTTAAAGACAAGTTCGAAAAGAGCAATTTTTACTCTTTTGGCCACTGATGAAAATTTTTGCATTTTTGGTAAACACATGTAATTACAAAGTTGTAAAGGCTACAGCAAAGTATACAACTAAAAAAGAATAACAAGCCTAGGCCACTTGTACCTTTAGATATAATTGATTTTCTGCTATAGCGCCCCCTTGAGGCCAATCAACGCCATATTTTAATGGATGATAGAAGGCCCTGAGATACATGGAGGGTATAAGTATCGTCCTGATTGGTCATTGTTTAGCCTGTCAAAAGCTTGCTGGAAACTGATTGGCTAATAACGATCGCAAAAATTTGCATATCAAATTTTCCTTCTGTAAAACATTAGGACATAGGCCATAGATGATACATGCCAAAGGAGAGCTTCATAGCTTGTACGGTTCCTGAGAAACAGATTTTTAGCTTTGGCTCCGCCCCCTGGAGGCGTATGTCTACACAGATTGACGGGCTACCTCAGAATCATGTTGGCATCAAAGGTCTAAAGTGGCATTAGTGTAGGTTTAAGCATTCAAAAGTTACAGCTGTTAGAGTAAATTTGGGTGTGCCACGGTAAGATTAATTTGCATATGGCGGCCATATTGTTTACAAATTTCACAATTTTTTTGATAATTATTGAGGTTGGGACTCTGCTGAGTTGTTTGACACCAAATACGACAGGATTGGTCAATGACCCTAGGACAAGTTCTCAAAAGTAGGTTTTGCATATTATGCTAAATAGCAAAAAATCTAAGTGGGCGGAGCTTAGTGGTTCTATTGACCTTTTTGATTTGCCATTAACCAAGGAATCATATAATGCAAGAATTTTTGCTCTAGCTATCAGGGCGTGGCAGTTACGAGGCCTAACGCGTTGACCTTCGCCATAGCGCCCCCTTGAGGCCGATTTGGCTCATCTTTTGAATCTGAGTAGCGGTGAGAAGTACTACCATATGACCAAGTCTCAGCCCTGTAGGCCTTACGGTTTCTTCTGCCCGATCACTTCTATGGCAGAAAAAGAATAAGAACTATAATAATAATAATAATAATAATAATCAGAACAATTACAATAGGGTTTCTAGCACTACGTGCTCGAACCCCTAAATATAGCCGCAAGCGGCGATTTACGGGGTTCGAGCGTTACAGGCAAAGAGACCCCTGGAGGCCAGTTAGGCTTAAAACATGTTGCCGGTTGACCGGCATCGCAAAACTGGATGAGGATGACCAGCATGACCGTGAAGACCAAGCTAGATTACCAGCATGACTAATCTGGATGACAAACTTGTTGACCATATTGACCAAGCTGGAAGACCATAATGACCAAACTGGATGACCAGCATGGCAAAGGTGGTTGGCCAGTATGACCAAGCTGGAAGACCACCATTACTATGAGGACAAAGCTGAATGACCAGCAGGACCATAATGACCAATGTGAATGGCCAGCATGACCAAGCTGGATGGCCAGCATAACCAAGCTGGGTGACCAGCGTGACCATAAAGACCATAATGGCAATGCTAGATGAGTGGTGTGAGTAAACTAGTTGAAAAGCATTGATAAATTGAGCTGTAGTGTTCATCAGGTTTTATGTGGTGTCTTACTGCACTCTAGTGCGCATTTGGTGAAACAAATTCAGTTCTTAAATTGAAAAAACACAAGGCATAAAAAGGGCATATAAATAACCCGTATATAGTATATAAGTTTTGACCTGATTAACATTCCGCCTGTTAAAAGCTTGCTGGAATGTGATTGGCTAATAGTGACCACAAAAGTGTCCATATCAAATTTTCATTTGGTGTACCATTAGTGCATGGGCCATAGATGATAATTGGCTAGGATGACCTTGATACCTTGTATGGTTCTAGAGAAACAGCTATCGAGCATTGGCCCCGCCCCCTGGGGGTGTATGTCTACTTAAACTGACAGGGTATCTGAGAATCATGTAATGATCAAAGGACAGAAGTGGTATTAGTGTCAGGTTAAGCATTCAAAAGTTATAAGTGTTAAAGACATTTTACTGCACCATGGTAGAACTCATTTGCATATGGCGGCCATATTTTTTATAACTGTAAAGATTTTTTTAATAATTATTGAGGAGTAAGCTCTGCTGAACTGTTTGACACCAAACATGTCATGATTGGTCAAGGATGCAAGGACAAGATCTCAAAAGTAGGTTTTGCATATTATGCAAATTTAAAAAAAATTAAGTGGGTGGAGCATAAACAAGAATGACCCAGGCGGCTGACCAACATGAACAAGAAGGATAAATATGTTCAATTAAGCAAGACAAGCAAGATTGAATAAGTTCAGCAGAGCTTTAATTTAGAATAATTCACCTGTAGCTGTTTCACCAAATGACCACCAGAGCGCAGTAAGAGACCACATATAACCTGCTGGAAATCTATCACTCTATAAGTAAGACAGAACATTCCCTATCAGTGTGTTTCTATTTATTAAAAAGAGAAGAAAAGTCCGATTGGGCTCCAAATTGGTACTCATGATCAAGTGGTCTGTATATACATGTATGTAAATTTGTGTGTTGATAGGGTCAAAGGTTCCTGACTTCTGACCATTTAGGTTTGAAAAAAGTGATAATACAGGCTTATGGCCTACAAAATGGCTGTTGCTCTTTGGCCATATTAGAGGCAAAAAATATCTGATTTGGCTCAAACTTTGCAGTCATGATCAGGTGGTCTGTATATACATGTATGTAAATTTGTGTGTTGATAGGGTCAAAGGTTCCTGACTTCTGACTATTTAGGTTTGAAAAAAGTGATAATACAGGCTTATGGCCTACAAAATCGCTGTAGCTCTTTGGCCATATTAGAGGCAAAAAATATCTGATTTGGCTCAAAATTTGCAATCAGGATCACAATATCAGTCTATATATGTATGTCAATTTCTGTGTCAATAGGGTCAAAGGTTCCTGACTTCTGTCCATTTAGATTTGAAAAAAGCGATAATACAGGCTTGAGGCCTACAAAATCGCTGTAGTTTTCCAGCCGTTGTAGAGGCAAAACATGTCCGATTTGGCTGAAAATTTGCAATCAAGATCAGATTATCAGTCTATATATGTGTATAAATTTGTGTGTTGATAGGGTGAAAGGTTCCTGTCTTCTGTCCATTTAGGTTGGAAAATAGCGATAAATAGAATAAATTGAAAATAGTTATTTTTTCACTGTAGAGCCTACTGAAGACTTATTTGGCTCATACTTGGCACATGTACTTCAAATTTCATTGTTAATTAGTAGCTTCAACAGTTTTGGAATGTTTTAAACTTTGACAGAGTTTTGGCCAAATAACTCTGAAAAGGCTTTCACGTACATGTTTGATCAAGGTTTATGGGCCTCAAATAGTTAAAATGTCATGATTTTTTTGATAATTATTTACCTACAGGGTCTCAAGATTGCATCAAGACCAAATTTGTTTTGATTGATTAAGGACTTAAAGACAAGTTCGAAAAGAGCAATTTTTACTCTTTTGGCCACTGATGAAAATCTTTGCATTTTTGGTAAACACATGTAATTACAAAGTTGTAAAGGCTACAGCAAAGTATACAACTAAAAAAGAATAACAAGCCTAGGCCACTTGTACCTTTAGATATAACTGATTTTCTGCTATAGCGCCCCCTTGAGGCCAATCAACGCCATATTTTAATGGATGATAGAAGGCCCTGAGATACATGGAGGGTATAAGTATCGTCCTGATTGGTCATTGTTTAGCCTGTCAAAAGCTTGCTGGAAACTGATTGGCTAATAACGATCGCAAAAATTTGCATATCAAATTTTCCTTCTGTAAAACATTAGGACATAGGCCATAGATGATACATGCCAAAGGAGAGCTTCATAGCTTGTACGGATCCTGAGAAACAGATTTTTAGCTTTGGCTCCGCCCCCTGGAGGCGTATGTCTACACAGATTGACAGGCTACCTCAGAATCATGTTGGCATCAAAGGTCTAAAGTGGCATTAGTGTAGGTTTAAGCATTCAAAAGTTACAGCTGTTAGAGTAAATTTGGGTGTGCCACGGTAAGATTAATTTGCATATGGCGGCCATATTGTTTACATATTTCACAATTTTTTTGATAATTATTGAGGTTGGGACTCTGCTGAGTTGTTTGACACCAAATTTGACAGGATTGGTCAATGACCCTAGGACAAGTTCTCAAAAGTAGGTTTTGCATATTATGCTAAATAGCAAAAAATCTAAGTGGGCGGAGCTTAGTGGTTCTATTGACCTTTTTGATTTGCCATTAACCAAGGAATCATATAATGCAAGAATTTTTGCTCTAGCTATCAGGGCGTGGCAGTTACGAGGCCTAACGCGTTGACCTTCGCCATAGCGCCCCCTTGAGGCCGATTTGGCTCATCTTTTGAATCTGAGTAGCGGTGAGAAGTACTACCATATGACCAAGTCTCAGCCCTGTAGGCCTTACGGTTTCTTCTGCCCGATCACTTCTATGGCAGAAAAAGAATAAGAATAATAATAATAATAATAATAATAATAATAATAAATATAGCCGCAAGCGGCGATTTACGGGGTTCGAGCGTCACAGGCAAAGAGGCCCCTGGAGGCCAGTTAGGCTTAAAACCTGTTGCTGGTTGACCGTCATCACCAAACTGGATAACCAAGCTGGGTAACCAGCGTGACCATAAAGACCATAATGACAATGCTAGATGAGTGGTGTGAGTAAACTAGTTGAAAAGCATTGATAAATTGAGCTGTAGTGTTCATCAGGTTTTATGTGGTGTCTTGCTGCACTCTAGTGGGCATTTGGTGAAACAACTTCAGTTCTTAAATTGAAAAAACACAAGGCATAAAAAGGGCATATAAATAACCCATATATAGTGTATAAGTTTTGACCTGATAAGCATTCTGCCTGTCAAAAGCTTGCTGGAATGTGATTGGCTAATAGTGACCACAAAAGTGTCCATATAAAATTTTCATTTGGTGTACCATTAGTGCATGGGCCATAGATGATAATTGGCAAGGATGACCTTGATAGCTTGTATGGTTGTAGAGAAACAGCTATCGAGCATTGGCTCTGCCCCCTGGGGGTGTATGTCTACTTAAACTGACAGGGTATCTGAGAATCATGTAATGATGAAAGGACTGAAGTGGTATTAATGTCAGGTTAAGCATTCAAAAGTTATAAGTGTTAGAAGAAATTTTACTGCACCATGGTAAAACTAATTTGCATATGGCGGCCATATTGTTTATAAATGTAAAGATTTTTTTTAATAATTATTGAGGAGTAAGCTCTGCTGAACTGTTTGACACCAAACATGTCATGATTGGTCAAGGAGGCAAAGACAAGATCTCAAAAGTAGGTTTTGCATATTATGCAAATTTAAAAAAAATTAAGTGGGTGGAGCATAAATAAGAATGACCCAGGTGGCTGAGCAGCATGACCAAGAAGGATAAATATGTTCAATTAAGCAAGACAAAAAAGATTAAATAAGTTCAGCAGAGCTTTAATTTAGAATAATTCAAATGTAGCTGTTTCACCAAATGACCACCAGAGCGCAGCAAGAGACCACATATAACCTGCTGGAAATCTATCACTCTATAAGTAAGACAGAACATTCCCTATCAGTGTGTTTCTATTTATTAAAAAGAGAAGAAAAGTCCGATTGGGCTCCAAATTGGTAATCATGATCAAGTGGTCTGCATATATATGTGTGTAAATTTGTGTGTTGATAGGGTCAAAGGTTCCTGACTTCTGTCCATTTAGGTTTGAAAAAAGCGATAATACAGGCTTATGGCCTACAAAATGACTGTTGCTCTTTGGCCATATTAGAGGCAAAAAATATCTGATTTGGCTCAAAATTTGCAATCAAGATCACAATATCAGTCTATATATGTATGTCAATTTCTGTGTCAATAGGGTCAAAGGTTCCTGACTTCTGTCCATTTAGGCTTGAAAAAAGCGATAATACAGGCTTGAGGCCTACAAAATCGCTGTAGTTTTCCAGCCGTTGTAGAGGCAAAACATGTCCGATTTGGCTGAAAATTTGCAATCAAGATCAGATTATCAGTCTATATATGTGTATAAATTTGTGTGTTGATAGGGTGAAAGGTTCCTGTCTTCTGTCCATTTAGGTTGGAAAATAGCGATAAATAGAATAAATTGAAAATAGTTATTTTTTCACTGTAGAGCCTACTGAAGACTTATTTGGCTCATACTTGGCACATGTGCTTCAAATGTCATTGTTAATTAGTAGCTTCAACAGTTTTGGCATGTTTTAAACTTTGACAGAGTTTTGGCCAAATAACTCTGAAAAGGCTTTCACGTACATGTTTGATCAAGGTTTATGGGCCTCAAATAGTTAAAATGTCAAGATTTTTTTGATAATTATTTACCTACAGGGTCTCAAGATTGCATCAAGACCAAATTTGTTTTGATTGATTAAGGACTTAGAGACAAGTTCGAAAAGAGCAATTTTTACTCTTTTGGCCACTGATGAAAATCTTTGCATTTTTGGTAAACACATGTAATTACAAAGTTGTAAAGGCTACAGCGTAGTATACAACTAAAAAAGAATAACAAGCCTAGGCCACTTGTACCTTTAGATATAACTGATTTTCTGCTATAGCGCCCCCTTGAGGCCAATCAACGCCATATTTTAATGGATGATAGAAGGCCCTGAGATACATGTAGGGTATAAGTATCGTCCTGATTGGTCATTGTTTAGCATGTCAAAAGCTTGCTGGAAACTGATTGGCTAATAACGATCGCTAAAAATTTGCATATCAAATTTTCCTTCTGTAAAACATTAGGACATAGGCCATAGATGATACATGCCAAAGGAGAGCTTCACAGCTTGTACGGTTCCTGAGAAACAGATTTTTAGCTTTGGCTCCGCCCCCTGGGGGCGTATGTCTACACAGATTGACGGGCTACCTCAGAATCATGTTGGCATCAAAGTTGTAAAGTGGCATTAGTGTAGGTTTAAGCATTCAAAAGTTACAGCTGTTAGAGTAAATTTGGGTGTGCCACGGTAAGATTAATTTGCATATGGCGGCCATATTGTTTACAAATTTCACAATTTTTTCGATAATTATTGAGGTTGGGACTCTGCTGAGTTGTTTTACACCAAATATGACAGGATTGGTCAATGACCCTAGGACAAGTTCTCAAAAGTAGGTTTTGCATATTATGCTAAATAGCAAAAAATCTAAGTGGGCGGAGCTTAGTGGTTCTATTGACCTTTTTGATTTGGCATTGACCAAGGAATCATATAATGCAAGAATTTTTGCTCTAGCTATCAGGGCGTAGGAGTTACGAGGCCAAACGCGTTGACCTTCGCCATAGCGCCCCCTTGAGGCCGATCGGGCTCATCTTTTGAATCTGAGTAGCGGTGAAAAGTACTACCATATGACCAAGTCTCAGCCCTGTAGGCCTTACGGTTTCTTCTGCCCAATCACTTCTATGGCAGAAAAAGAATAAGAACTATAATAATAATAATAATAATAATAATCAGAACAATTACAATAGGGTTTCTAGCACTACGTGCTCGAACCCCTAATAAATATAGCCGCAAGCGGCGATTTACGGGGTTCGAGCGTTACAGGCAAAGAGGCCCCTGGAGGCCAGTTAGGCTTAAAACATGTTGCTTATTGACCGGCATCACCAAAGTGGATGAGGATGACCAGCATGACCATAAAGACCAAGCTAGATTACCAGCATGACTAATCTGGATGACAAATTTGTTGACCATATTGACCAAGCTGGAAGACCATAATGACCAAACTGGATGACCAGCATGGCAAAGGTGGTTGGCCAGTATGACCAAGCTGGATGACCAACATTGCTATGAATACAAAGCTGAAAGACCAGCAGGACCATAATGACCAATGTGAATGAACAGAATGACCTAGCTGGATGAGCAGCATAACCAAGCTAGGTGACCAGCCTGACCACAAAGACAGTAATGACAATGCCAGATGAGTGGTGTGAGTAAACTAGTTGAAAAGCATTGATAAATTGAGCTGTAGTGTTCATCAGGTTTAATGTGGTCTCTTGCTGCACTCTAGTGGACATTTGGTGAAACAACTTCAGTTCTTATATTGAAAAACACAAACCACATTGATCCTGCTGAGAGCCAAGCAGTGAGGCATAAAAGGGCACATATCAATAACCAATCATATCAATTATATTGTATAAGTTTTGACCTGATTAACATTCATCCTGTCAAAAGCTTACTGGAATGCGATTGGCTTATAGTGACCACAAAAGTGTCCGTATCAAATTTTCATTTGGTGTACCATTAGTGCATGGGCCGTAGATGATAATTGCCAAGGATGACCTTGATAGCTTGTATGGTTCTAGAGAAACAGCTATCGAGCATAGGCTCCACCCCCTGGGGGTGTATGTCTACTTAAACTGACAGGGTATCTGAGAGTCATGTAATGATCAAAGGACTGAAGTGGTATTAGTGTCAGGTTAAGAATTCAAAAGTTATAAGTGTTAAAGACATTTAACTGCACCATGGTAAAACTTATTTGCATATGGTGGCCATATTGTTTACAAATGTAAAGATTTTTAAAATAATTATTGAGGAGTAAGCTCCGCTGAACTGTTTGACACCAAACATGTCATGATTGGTCAAGGAGGCAAAGACAAGATCTCAAAAGTAGATTTAGCATATTATGCAAATTAAAAAAAATTAATTGGGTGGAGCATAAACAAGAATGACCCAGGTGGCTGAGCAGCATGACCAAGAAGGATAAAGATGTTCAATTAAGCAAGACAAGCAAGATTAAATAAGTTCAGCAGAGCTTTATTTAGAATAATTCACCTGTAGTTGTTTCACCAAATGATCACCAGAGCGCAGCAAGAGACCACATATAACCTGCTGAGAATTTATCACTCTATAAGTAAGACAGAACATTCCCTATTAGTGTGTTTCTATTTATTAAAAAGAGAAGAAAAGTCCGATTGGGCTCCAAATTGGTACTCATGATCAAGTGGTCTGCATATATATGTGTGTAAATTTGTGTGTTGATAGGGTCAAAGGTTCCTGACTTCTGTCCATTTAGGTTTGAAAAAAGTGATAATACAGGCTTGAGGCCTACAAAATCGCTGTAGTTTTCCAGCCGTTGTAGAGGCAAAACATGTCCGATTTGGCTGAAAATTTGCAATCAAGATCACAATATCAGTCTATATATATATATATATATAAATGTATATATTTGTGTGTTGATAGGGTGAAAGGTTCCTGTCTTCTGTCCATTTAGGTTGGAAAATAGCGATAAATAGAATAAATTGAAAATAGTTATTTTTTCACTGTAGAGCCTACTGAAGACTTATTTGGCTCATACTTGGCACATGTACTTCAAATGTCATTGTTAATTAGTAGCTTCAACAGTTTTGGCATGTTTTAAACTTTGACAGAGTTTTGGCCAAATAACTCTGAAAAGGCTTTCACGTACATGTTTGATCAAGGTTTATGGGCCTCAAATAGTTAAAATGTCAAGATTTTTTTGATAATTATTTACCTAAATGGTGTCAAGATTGCATCAAGACCAAATTTGTTTTGATTGATTAAGGACTTAAAGACAAGTTCGAAAAGAGCAATTTTTACTCTTTTGGCCACTGATGAAAATCTTTGCATTTTTGGTAAACACATGTAATTACAAAGTTGTAAAGGCTACAGCAAAGTATACAACTAAAAAAGAATAACAAGCCTAGGCCACTTGTACCTTTAGATATAACTGATTTTCTGCTATAGCGCCCCCTTGAGGCCAATCAACGCCATATTTTAATGGATGATAGAAGGCCCTGAGATACATGTAGGGTATAAGTATCGTCCTGATTGGTCATTGTTTAGCCTGTCAAAAGCTTGCTGGAATCTGATTGGCTAATAACGATCGCAAAAATTTGCATATCAAATTTTCCTTCTGTAAAACATTAGGACATAGGCCATAGATGATACATGCCAAAGGAGAGCTTCATAGCTTGTACGGTTCCTGAGAAACAGATTTTTAGCTTTGGCTCCGCCCCCTGGGGGCGTATGTCTAAACAGATTGACGGGCTACCTCAGAATCATGTTGGCATCAAAGTTGTAAAGTGGCATTAGTGTAGGTTTAAGCATTCAAAAGTTACAGCTGTTAGAGTAAATTTGGGTGTGCCACGGTAAGGTTAATTTGCATATGGCGGCCATATTGTTTAAATATTTCAAATTTTTTTTGATAATTATTGAGGTTGGGACTCTGCTGAGTTGTTTGACACCAAATATGACAGGATTGGTCAATGACCCTAGGACAAGTTCTCAAAAGTAGGTTTTGCATATTATGCTAAATAGCAAAAAATCTAAGTGGGCGGAGCTTAGTGGTTCTATTGACCTTTTTGATTTGCCATTAACCAAGGAATCATATAATGCAAGAGTTTTTGATCTAGCTATCAGGGCGTGGGAGTTACGAGGCCAAACGCGTTGACCTTCGCCATAGCGCCCCCTTGAGGCCGATCGGGCTCATTTTTTGAATCTGAGTAGCGGTGAGAAGTACTACCATATGACCAAGTCTCAGCCCTGTAGGCCTTACGGTTTCTTCTGCCCGATCACTTCTATGGCAGAAAAAGAATAAGAATAATAATCGGAACAATTACAATAGGGTTTCTAGCACTACGTGCTCGAACCCCTAATAATAATAATAATCAGAACAATTACAATAGGGTTTCTAGCACTACGTGCTCGAACCCCTAATAATAATAATAATCAGAACAATTACAATAGGGTTTCTAGCACTACGTGCTCGAACCCCTAATAATCAGAACAATTACAATAGGGTTTCTAGCACTACGTGCTCGAACCCCTAAATATAGCCGCAAGCGGCGATTTACGGGGTTCGAGCGTTACGGGCAAAGAGACCTCTGGAGGCCAGTTAGGCTTAAAACATGTTGCCGGTTGACCGGCATTGCCAAACTGGATGAGGATGACCAGCATGACCGTGAAGACCAAGCTAGATTCCCAGCATGACTAATCTGGATGACAAACTTGTTGACCATATTGACCAAGCTGGAAGACCATAATGACCAAACTGGATGACCAGCATGGCAAAGGTGGTTGGCCAGTATGACCAAGCTGGAAGACCACCATTACTATGAGGACAAAGCTGAATGACCAGCAGGACCATAATGACCAATGTGAATGGCCAGCATGACCAAGCTGGATGGCCAGCATAACCAAGCTGGGTGACCAGCGTGACCATAAAGACCATAATGGCAATGCTAGATGAGTGGTGTGAGTAAATTAGTTGAAAAGCATTGATAAATTGAGCTGTAGTGTTCATCAGGTTTTATGTGGTGTCTTACTGCACTCTAGTGCGCATTTGGTGAAACAAATTCAGTTCTTAAATTGAAAAAACACAAGGCATAAAAAGGGCATATAAATAACCCGTATATAGTATATAAGTTTTGACCTAATTAACATTCCGCCTGTTAAAAGCTTGCTGGAATGTGATTGGCTAATAGTGACCACAAAAGTGTCCATATCAAATTTTCATTTGGTGTACCATTAGGGCATGGGCCATAGATGATAATTGGCTAGGATGACCTTGATAGCTTGTATGGTTCTAGAGAAACAGCTATCGAGCATTGGCCCCACCCCCTGGGGGGGTGTATGTCTACTTAAACTGACAGGGTATCTGAGAATCATGTAATGATCAAAGGACTGAAGTGGTATTAGTGTCAGGTTAAGCATTCAAAAGTTATAAGTGTTAAAGACATTTTACTGCACCATGGTAGAACTCATTTGCATATGGCGGCCATATTGTTTATAAATGTAAAGATTTTTTTAATAATTATTGAGGAGTAAGCTCTGCTGAACTGTTTGACACCAAACATGTCATGATTGGTCAAGGATCCAAGGACAAGATCTCAAAAGTAGGTTTTGCATATTATGCAAATTTAAAAAAAAATTAAGTGGGTGGAGCATAAACAAGAATGACCCAGGCGGCTGACCAGCATGAACAAGAAGGATAAATATGTTCAATTAAGCAAGACAAGCAAGATTGAATAAGTTCAGCAGAGCTTTAATTTAGAATAATTCACCTGTAGCTGTTTCACCAAATGACCACCAGAGCGCAGCAAGAGACCACATATAACCTGCTAGAAATCTATCACTCTATCAGAAAGACAGAACATTCCCTATCAGTGTGTTTCTATTTATTAAAAAGAGAAGAAAAGTCCGATTGGGCTCCAAATTGGTACTCATGATCAAGTGGTCTGTATATACATGTATGTATATTTGTGTGTTGATAGGGTCAAAGGTTCCTGACTTCTGACCATTTAGGTTTGAAAAAAGTGATAATACAGGCTTATGGCCTACAAAATGGCTGTTGCTCTTTGGCCATATTAGAGGCAAAAAATATCTGATTTGGCTCAAAATTTGCAATCAAGATCACAATATCAGTCTATATATGTATGTCAATTTCTGTGTCGATAGGGTCAAAGGTTCCTGACTTCTGTCCATTTAGATTTGAAAAAAGCGATAATACAGGCTTGAGGCCTACAAAATCGCTGTAGTTTTCCAGCCGTTGTAGAGGCAAAACATGTCCGATTTGGCTGAAAATTTGCAATCAAGATCAGATTATCAGTCTATATATGTGTATAAATTTGTGTGTTGATAGGGTGAAAGGTTCCTGTCTTCTGTCCATTTAGGTTGGAAAATAGCGATAAATAGAATAAATTGAAAATAGTTATTTTTTCACTGTAGAGCCTACTGAAGACTTATTTGGCTCATACTTGGCACATGTACTTCAAATGTCATTGTTAATTAGTAGCTTCAACAGTTTTGGCATGTTTTAAACTTTGACAGAGTTTTGGCCAAATAACTCTGAAAAGGCTTTCACGTACATGTTTGATCAAGGTTTATGGGCCTCAAATAGTTAAAATGTCAAGATTTTTTTGATAATTATTTACCTACAGGGTCTCAAGATTGCATCAAGACCAAATTTGTTTTGATTGATTGAGGATTTAAAGACAAGTTCGAAAAGAGACATTTTTACGCTTTTGGCCATTGATGAAAATCTTTGCATTTTTGGTAAACACATGTAATTACAAAGTTGTAAAGGCTACAGCAAAGTATACAACTAAAAAAGAATAACAAGCCTAGGCCAATTCTACCTTTTGATATAACTGATTTTCTGCTATAGCGCCCCCTTGAAGCCAATCAACACCATATTTTAATGGATGATAGAAGGCCCTGAGATACATGTAGGGTATAAGTATCGTCCTGATTGGTCATTGTTTAGCCTGTCAAAAGCTTGCTGGAATCTGATTGGCTAATAACGATCGCAAAAATTTGCATATCAAATTTTCCTTTTGTAAAACATTAGGATATAGGCCATAGATGATACATGCCAAAGGAGAGCTTCATAGCTTGTACGGTTCCTGAGAAACAGATTTTTAGCTTTGGCTCCGCCCCCTGGGGGCGTATGTCTACACAGATTGACGGGCTACCTCAGAATCATGTTGGCATCAAAGTTGTAAAGTGGCATTAGTGTAGGTTTAAGCATTCAAAAGTTACAGCTGTTAGAGTAAATTTGGGTGTGCCACTGTAAGATTAATTTGCATATGGTGGCCATATTGTTTACAAATTTCACAATTTTTTCGATAATTATTGAGGCTGGGACTCTGCTGAGTTGTTTGACACCAAATATGACAGGATTGGTCAATGACCCTAGGACAAGTTCTCAAAAGTAGGTTTTGCATATTATGCTAAATAGCAAAAAATCTAAGTGGGCGGAGCTTAGTGGTTCTATTGACCTTTTTGATTTGCCATTAACCAGGGAATCATATAATGCAAGAATTTTTGCTTTAGCTATCAGGGCGTGGGAGTTACGAGGCCAAACGCGTTGACCTTCGCCATAGCGCCCCCTTGAGGCCGATCGGGCTCATCTTTTGAATCTGAGTAGCGGTGAGAAGTACTACCATATGACCAAGTCTCAGCCCTGTAGGCCTTACGGTTTCTTCTGCCCAATCACTTCTATGGCAGAAAAAGAATAAGAACTATAATAATAAATATAGCCGCAAGCGGCGATTTACGGGGTTCGAGCGTTACAGGCAAAGAGACCCCTGGAGGCCAGTTAGGCTTAAAACATGTTGCCGGTTGACCGGCATCGCCAAACTGGATGAGGATGACCAGCATGACCGTGAAGACCAAGCTAGATTACCAGCATGACTAATCTGGATGACAAACTTGTTGACCATATTTACCAAGCTGGAAGACCATAATGACCAAACTGGATGACCAGCATGGCAAAGGTGGTTGGCCAGTATGACCAAGCTGGAAGACCACCATTACTATGAGGACAAAGCTGAATGACCAGCAGGACCATAATGACCAATGTGAATGGCCAGCATGACCAAGCTGGATGGCCAGCATAACCAAGCTGGGTGACCAGCGTGACCATAAAGACCATAATGGCAATGCTAGATGAGTGGTGTGAGTAAACTAGTTGAAAAGCATTGATAAATTGAGCTGTAGTGTTCATCAGGTTTTATGTGGTGTCTTACTGCACTCTAGTGCGCATTTGGTGAAACAAATTCAGTTCTTAAATTGAAAAAACACAAGGCATAAAAAGGGCATATAAATAACCCGTATATAGTATATAAGTTTTGACCTGATTAACATTCCGCCTGTTAAAAGCTTGCTGGAATGTGATTGGCTAATAGTGACCACAAAAGTGTCCATATCAAATTTTCATTTGGTGTACCATTAGTGCGTGGGCCATAGATGATAATTGGCTAGGATGACCTTGCTAGCTTGTATGGTTCTGGAGAAACAGCTATCGAGCATTGGCCCCGCCCCCTGGGGGGGTGTATGTCTACTTAAACTGACAGGGTATCTGAGAATCATGTAATGATCAAAGGACTGAAGTGGTATTAGTGTCAGGTTAAGCATTCAAAAGTTATAAGTGTTAAAGACATTTTACTGCACCATGCTAGAACTCATTTGCATATGGCGGCCATATTGTTTATAAATGTAAAGATTTTTTTAATAATTATTGAGGAGTAAGCTCTGCTGAACTGTTTGACACCAAACATGTCATGATTGGTCAAGGATCCAAGGACAAGATCTCAAAAGTAGGTTTTGCATATTATGCAAATTTAAAAAAAAATTAAGTGGGTGGAGCATAAACAAGAATGACCCAGGTGGCTGACCATCATGAACAAGAAGGATAAATATGTTCAATTAAGCAAGACAAGCAAGATTGAATAAGTTCAGCAGAGCTTTAATTTAGAATAATTCAAATGTAGCTGTTTCACCAAATGACCACCAGAGCGCAGCAAGAGACCACATATAACCTGCTGGAAATCTATCACTCTATAAGTAAGACAGAACATTCCCTATCAGTGTGTTTCTATTTATTAAAAAGAGAAGAAAAGTCCGATTGGGCTCCAAATTGGTATTCATGATCAAGTGGTCTGTATATACATGTATGTAAATTTGTGTGTTGATAGGGTCAAAGGTTCCTGACTTCTGTCCATTTAGGTTTGAAAAAAGCGATAATACAGGCTTATGGCCTACAAAATGGCTGTTGCTCTTTGGCCATATTAGAGGCAAAAAATATCTGATTTGGCTCAAAATTTGCAATCAAGATCACAATATCAGTCTATATATGTATGTATATTTCTGTGTTGATAGGGTCAAAGGTTCCTGACTTCTGTTCATTTAGATTTGAAAAAAGCGATAATACAGGCTTGAGGCCTGCAAAATCGCTGTAGTTTTCCAGCCGTTGTAGAGGCAAAACATGTCCGATTTGGCTGAAAATTTGCAATCAAGATCAGATTATCAGTCTATATACGTGTATGAATTTGTGTGTTGATAGGGTGAAAGGTTCCTGTCTTCTGTCCATTTAGGTTGGAAAATAGCGATAAATAGAATAAATTGAAAGTAGTTATTTTTTCACTGTAGAGCCTACTGAAGACTTATTTGGCTCATACTTGGCACATGTACTTCAAATGTCATTGTTAATTAGTAGCTTCAACAGTTTTGGCATGTTTTAAACTTTGACAGAGTTTTGGCCAAATAACTCTGAAAAGGCTTTCACGTACATGTTTGATCAAGGTTTATGGGCCTCAAATAGTTAAAATGTCAAGATTTTTTTGATAATTATTTACCTACAGGGTCTCAAGATTACATCAAGACAAAATTTGTTTTGATTGATTGAAGACTTAAAGACAAGTTCGAAAAGAGCCATTTTTACTCTTTTGGCCACTGATGAAAATCTTTGCATTTTTGGTAAACACATGCAATTACAAAGTTGTAAAGGCTACAGCAAAGTATACAACTAAAAAAGAATAACAAGCCTAGGCCACTTGTACCTTTAGATATAACTGATTTTCTGCTATAGCGCCCCCTTGAGGCCAATAAACGCCATATTTTAATGGATGATAGAAGGCCCTCATATACATGTAGGGTATAAGTATCGTCCTGATTGGTCATTGTTTAGCCTGTCAAAAGCTGGCTGGAATCTGATTGGCTAATAGCGATCGCAAAAATTTGCATATCAAAATTTCCTTCTGGAAAACATTAGGACATAGGCCATAGATGATACATGCCAAAGGAGAGCTTCGTAGCTTGTACGGTTCCTGAGAAACAGATTTTTAGCTTTAGCTCCGCCCCCTGGGGGCGTATGTCTACACAGATTGACGGGCTACCTCAGAATCATGTTGGCATCATAGGTCTAAAGTGGCATTAGTGTAGGTTTAAGCATTCAAAAGTTACAGCTGTTAGAGTAAATTTGGGTGTGCCACGGTAAGATTAATTTGCATATGGCGGCCATATTGTTTGCAAATTTCACAGTTTTTTTGATAATTATTGAGGTTGGGACTCTTCTGAGTTGTTTGACACCAAATATGACAGGATTGGTCAATGACCCTAGGACAAGTTCTCAAAAGTAGGTTTTGCATATTATGCTAAATAGCAAAAAATCTAAGTGGGCGGAGCTTAGTGGTTCTATTGACCTTTTTGATTTGCCATTAACCAAGGAATCATATAATGCAAGAATTTTTGCTCTAGCTATCAGGGCGTAGGAGTTACGGGGCCAAACGCGTTAACCTTCGCCATAGCGCCCCCTTGAGGCCGATCGGGCTCATCTTTTGAATCTGAGTAGCGGTGAGAAGTACTACCATATGACCAAGTCTCAGCGCTGTAGGCCTTACGGTTTCTTCTGCCCAATCACTTCTATGGCAGAAAAAGAATAAGAATAATAATAATAATAATAATAATAATAATAATAATAATAATAATCAGAACAATTACAATAGGGTTTCTAGCACTACGTGCTCGAACCCCTAAATATAGCCGCAAGCGGCGATTTACGGGGTTCGAGCGTTACAGGCAAAGAGACCCCTGGAGGCCAGTTAGGCTTAAAACATGTTGCCGGTTGACCGGCATCGCCAAACTGGATGAGGATGACCAGCATGACCGTGAAGACCAAGCTAGATTACCAGCATGACTAATCTGGATGACAAACTTGTTGACCATATTGACCAAGCTGGAGGACCATAATGACCAAACTGGATGACCAGCATGGCAAAGGTGGTTGGCCAGTATGACCAAGCTGGAAGACCACCATTACTATGAGGACAAAGCTGAATGACCAGCAGGACCATAATGACCAATGTGAATGGCCAGCATGACCAAGCTGGATGGCCAGCATAACCAAGCTGGGTGACCAGCGTGACCATAAAGACCATAATGGCAATGCTAGATGAGTGGTGTGAGTAAACTAGTTGAAAAGCATTGATAAATTGAGCTGTAGTGTTCATCAGGTTTTATGTGGTGTCTTACTGCACTCTAGTGGGCATTTGGTGAAACAAATTCAGTTCTTAAATTGAAAAAACACAAGGCATAAAAAGGGCATATAAATAACCCGTATATAGTATATAAGTTTTGACCTGATTAACATTCCGCCTGTTAAAAGCTTGCTGGAATGTGATTGGCTAATAGTGACCACAAAAGTGTCCATATCAAATTTTCATTTGGTGTACCATTAGTGCATGGGCCATAGATGATAATTGGCTAGGATGACCTTGATAGCTTGTATGGTTCTAGAGAAACAGCTATCGAGCATTGGCCCCGCCCCCTGGGGGGGTGTATGTCTACTTAAACTGACAGGGTATCTGAGAATCATGTAATGATCAAAGGACTGAAGTGGTATTAGTGTCAGGTTAAGCATTCAAAAGTTATAAGTGTTAAAGACATTTTACTGCACCATGGTAGAACTCATTTGCATATGGCGGCCATATTGTTTATAAATGTAAAGATTTTTTTAATAATTATTGAGGAGTAAGCTCTGCTGAACTGTTTGACTCCAAACATGTCATGATTGGTCAAGGAGCCAAGGACAAGATCTCAAAAGTAAGTTTTGCATATTATGCAAATAAAAAAAAAATTAAGTGGGTGGAGCATAAACAAGAATGACCCAGGTGGCTGACCAGCATGAACAAGAAGGATAAAGATGTTCAAGCAAGATTAAATAAGTTCAGCAGAGCTTTATTTAGAATAATTCACCTGTAGCTGTTTCACCAAATGACCACCAGAGCGCAGCAAGAGACCACATATAACCTGCTGGAAATCTATCACTCTATCAGAAAGACAGAACATTCCCTATCAGTGTGTTTCTATTTATTAAAAAGAGAAGAAAAGTCTGATTGGGCTCCAAATTGGTAATCATGATCAAGTGGTCTGTATATATATGTGTGTAAATTTGTGTGTTGATAGGGTCAAAGGTTCCTGACTTCTGTCCATTTAGGCTTGAAAAAAGCGATAATACAGGCTTATGGCCTACAAAATGGCTGTTGCTCTTTGGCCATATTAGAGGCAAAAAATATCTGATTTGGCTCAAAATTTGCAATCAAGATCAGATTATCAGTCTATATATGTGCATAAATTTGTGTGTTGATAGGGTCAAAGGTTCCTGACTTCTGTCCATTTAGATTTGAAAAAAAGCGATAATACAGGCTTGAGGCCTACAAAATCGCTGTAGTTTTCCAGCCGTTGTAGAGGCAAAACATGTCCGATTTGGCTGAAAATTTGCAATCAAGATCAGATTATCAGTCTATATATGTGCATAAATTTGTGTGTTGATACGGTGAAAGGTTCCTGTCTTCTGTCCATTTAGGTTGGAAAATAGCGATAAATAGAATAAATTGAAAATAGTTATTTTTTCACTGTAGAGCCTACTGAAGACTTATTTGGCTCATACTTGGTAAATGTGCTTCAAATGTCATTGTTAATTAGTAGCTTCAACAGTTTTGGCATGTTTTAAACTTTGACAGAGTTTTGGCCAAATAACTCTGAAAAGGCTTTCACGTACATGTTTGATCAAGGTTTATGGGCCTCAAGTAGTTAAAATGTCAAGATTTTTTTGATAATTATTTACCTACAGGGTCTCAAGATTGCATCAAGACCAAATTTGTTTTGATTGATTGAGGACTTAAAGACAAGTTCGAAAAGAGCAATTTTTACTCTTTTGGCCACTGATGAAAATCTTTGCATTTTTGGGAAACATATGTAATTACAAAGTTGTAAAGGCTACAGCAAAGTATACAACTAAAAAAGAATAACAAGCCTAGGCCACTTGTACCTTTAGATATAACTGATTTTCTGCTATAGCGCCCCCTTGAGGCCAATGAACGCCATATTTTAATGGATGATAGAAGGCCCTGAGATACATGTAGGGTATAAGTATCGTCCTGATTGGTCATTGTTTAGCATGTCAAAAGCTTGCTGGAATCTGATTGGCTAATAACGATCGCAAAAATTTGCATATCAAATTTTCCTTCTGTAAAACATTAGGACATAGGCCATAGATGATACATGCCAAAGGAGAGCTTCATAGCTTGTACGGTTCTTGAGAAACAGATTTTTAGCTTTGGCTCCGCCCCCTGGGGGCGTATGTCTACACAGATTGACGGGCTACCTCAGAATCATGTTGGCATCAAAGTTGTAAAGTGGCATTAGTGTAGGTTTAAGCATTCAAAAGTTACAGCTGTTAGAGTAAATTTGGGTGTGCCACGGTAAGATTAATTTGCATATGGCGGCCATATTGTTTACAAATTTCACAATTTTTTCGATAATTATTAAGGTTGGGACTCTGCTGAGTTGTTTGACACCAAATATGACAGGATTGGTCAATGACCCTAGGACAAGTTCTCAAAAGTAGGTTTTGCATATTATGCTAAATAGCAAAAAATCTAAGTGGGCGGAGCTTAGTGGTTCTATTGACCTTTTTGATTTGCCATTAACCAAGGAATCATATAGTGCAAGAATTTTTGCTCTAGCTATCAGGGCGTGGCAGTTACGAGGCCTAACGCGTTGACCTTCGCCATAGCGCCCCCTTGAGGCCGATCGGGCTCATCTTTTGAATCTGAGTAGCGGTGAGAAGTACTACCATATGACCAAGTCTCAGCCCTGTAGGCCTTACGGTTTCTTCTGCCCGATCACTTCTATGGCAGAAAAAGAATAAGAATAATAATAAATATAGCCGCAAGCGGCGATTTACGGGGTTCGAGCGTCACAGGCAAAGAGGCCCCTGGAGGCCAGTTAGGCTTAAAACCTGTTGCTGGTTGACCGTCATCACCAAACTGGATAACCAAGCTGGGTAACCAGCGTGACCATAAAGACCAAAATGACAATGCTAGATGAGTGGTGTGAGTAAACTAGTTGAAAAGCATTGATAAATTGAGCTGTAGTGTTCATCAGGTTTTATGTGGTGTCTTGCTGCACTCTAGTGGGCATTTGGTGAAACAACTTCAGTTCTTAAATTCAAAAAACAAAAGGCATAAAAAGGGCATATAAATAACCCATATATAGTGTATAAGTTTTGACCTGATAAACATTCTGCCTGTCAAAAGCTTGCTGGAATGTGATTGGCTAATAGTGACCACAAAAGTGTCCATATCAAATTTTCATTTGGTGTACCATTAGTGCATGGGCCATAGATGATAATTGGCAAGGATGACCTTGATAGCTTGTATGGTTGTAGAGAAACAGCTATCGAGCATTGGCCCCGCCCCCTGGGGGGGTGTATGTCTACTTAAACTCACAGGGTATCTGAGAATCATGTAATGATCAAAGGTCTGAAGTGGTATTAGTGTCAGGTTAAGCATTCAAAAGTTATAAGTGTTAAAGACATTTTACTGCACCATGGTAAAACTAATTTGCATATGGCGGCCATATTGTTTATAAATGTAAAGATTTTTTTTTATAATTATTGAGGAGTAAGCTCTGCTGAACTGTTTGACACCAAACATGTCATGATTGGTCAAGGAGGCAAAGACAAGATCTCAAAAGTAGGTTTTGCATATTATGCAAATTAAAAAAAAATTAAGTGGGTGGAGCATAAATAAGAATGACCCAGGTGGCTGACTAGCATGACCAAGAAGGATAAATATGTTCAATTAAGCAAGACAAAAATGATTAAATAAGTTCAGCAGAGCTTTAATTTAGAATAATTCAAATGTAGCTGTTTCACCAAATGACCACCAGAGCGCAGCAAGAGACCACATATAACCTGCTGGAAATCTATCACTCTATAAGTAAGACAGAACATTCCCTATCAGTGTGTTTCTATTTATTAAAAAGAGAAGAAAAGTCCGATTGGGCTCCAAATTGGTACTCATGATTAAGTGGTCTGCATATATATGTGTGTAAATTTGTGTGTTGATAGGGTCAAAGGTTCCTGACTTCTGTCCATTTAGGTTTGAAAAAAGCGATAATACAGGCTTATGGCCTACAAAATGGCTGTTGCTCTTTGGCCATATTAGAGGCAAAAAATATCTGTTTTGGCTCAAAATTTGCAATCAAGATCACAATATCAGTCTATATATGTATGTCAATTTCTGTGTCGATAGGGTCAAAGGTTCCTGACTTATGTCCATTTAGGTTTGAAAAAAGCGATAATACAGGCTTGAGGCCTACAAAATCGCTGTAGTTTTCCAGCCGTTGTAGAGGGAAAACATGTCCGATTTGGCTGAAAATTTGCAATCAAGATCAGATTATCAGTCTATATATGTGTATAAATTTGTGTGTTGATAGGGTGAAAGGTTCCTGTCTTCTGTCCATTTAGGTTGGAAAATAGCGATAAATAGAATAAATTGAAAATAGTTATTTTTTCACTGTAGAGCCTACTGAAGACTTATTTGGCTCATACTTGGCAAATGTGCTTCAAATGTCATTGTTAATTAGTAGCTTCAACAGTTTTGGCATGTTTTAAACTTTGACAGAGTTTTGGCCAAATAACTCTGAAAAGGCTTTCACGTACATGTTTGATCAAGGTTTATGGGCCTCAAATAGTTAAAATGTCAAGATTTTTTTGATAATTATTTACCTACAGGGTCTCAAGATTGCATCAAGACCAAAGTTATTTTGATTGATTAAGGACTTAAAGACAAGTTCGAAAAGAGCAATTTTTACTCTTTTGGCCACTGATGAAAATCTTTCCATTTTTGGTAAATACATGTAATTACAAAGTTGTAAAGGCTACAGCAAAGTATACAACTAAAAAAGAATAACAAGCCTAGGCCACTTGTACCTTTAGATATAACTGATTTTCTGCTATAGCGCCCCCTTGAGGCCAATCAACGCCATATTTTAATGGGTGATAGAAGGCCCTGAGATACATGTAGGGTATAAGTATCGTCCTGATTGGTCATTGTTTAGCATGTCAAAAGCTTGCTGGAAACTGATTGGCTAATAACGATCGCAAAAATTTGCATATCAAATTTTCCTTCTGTAAAACATTAGGACATAGGCCATAGATGATACATGCCAAAGGAGAGCTTCATAGCTTGTACGGTTCCTGAGAAACAGATTTTTAGCTTTGGCTCCGCCCCCTGGGGGCGTATGTCTACACAGATTGACGGGCTACCTCAGAATCATGTTGGTATCAACGGTCTAAAGTGGCATTAGTGTAGGTTTAAGCATTCAAAAGTTACAGCTGTTAGAGTAAATTTGGGTGTGCCACGGTAAGATTAATTTGCATATGGCGGCCATATTGTTTACAAATTTCACAATTTTTTTGATAATTATTGAGGTTGGGACTCTGCTGAGTTGTTTGACACCAAATATGACAGGATTGGTCAATGACCCTAGGACAAGTTCTCAAAAGTAGGTTTTGCATATTATGCTAAATAGCAAAAAATCTAAGTGGGCGGAGCTTAGTGGTTCTATTGACCTTTTTGATTTGCCATTAACCAAGAAATCATATAATGCAAGAATTTTTGCTTTAGCTATCAGGGCGTGGCAGTTACGAGGCCTAACGCGTTGACCTTCGCCATAGCGCCCCCTTGAGGCCGATTTGGCTCATCTTTTGAATCTGAGTAGCGGTGAGAAGTACTACCATATGACCAAGTCTCAGCCCTGTAGGCCTTACGGTTTCTTCTGCCCGATCACTTCTATGGCAGAAAAAGAATAAGAATAATAATAATAATAATAATAATAATAATAATAATAATAATAATAATAATAATAATCAGAACAATTACAATAGGGTTTCTAGCACTACGTGCTCGAACCCCTAAATATAGCCGCAAGCGGCGATTTACGGGGTTCGAGCGTTACAGGCAAAGAGACCCCTGGAGGCCAGTTAGGCTTAAAACATGTTGCCGGTTGACCGGCATCGCCAAACTGGATGAGGATGACCAGCATGACCGTGAAGACCAAGCTAGATTACCAGCATGACTAATCTGGATGACAAACTTGTTGACCATATTGACCAAGCTGGAAGACCATAATGACCAAACTGGATGACCAGCATGGCAAAGGTGGTTGACCAGTATGACCAAGCTGGAAGACCACAATTACTATGAGGACAAAGCTGAATGACCAGCAGGACCATAATGACCAATGTGAATGGCCAGCATGACCAAGCTGGATGGCCAGCATAACCAAGCTGGGTGACCAGCGTGACCATAAAGACCATAATGGCAATGCTAGATGAGTGGTGTGAGTAAACTAGTTGAAAAGCATTGATGAATTGAGCTGTAGTGTTCATCAGGTTTTATGTGGTGTCTTACTGCACTCTAGTGGGCATTTGGTGAAACAAATTCAGTTCTTAAATTGAAAAAA
This sequence comes from Astyanax mexicanus, assembly GCF_023375975.1. Lineage (NCBI taxonomy): Eukaryota > Metazoa > Chordata > Actinopteri > Characiformes > Acestrorhamphidae > Astyanax > Astyanax mexicanus. The sequence continues at coordinate 36,776,556 of NC_064425.1, read as the reverse complement.
CACAAGGCATAAAAAGGGCATATAAATAACCCGTATATAGTATATAAGTTTTGACCTGATTTGCATTCCGCCTGTTAAAAGCTTGCTGGAATGTGATTGGCTAATAGTGACCACAAAAGTGTCCATATCAAATTTTCATTTGGTGTACCATTAGTGCATGGGCCATAGATGATAATTGGCTAGGATGACCTTGATAGCTTGTATGGTTCTAGAGAAACAGCTATCGAGCATTGGCCCCGCCCCCTGGGGGGGTGTATGTCTACTTAAACTGACAGGGTATCTGAGAATCATGTAATGATCAAAGGACTGAAGTGGTATTAGTGTCAGGTTAAGCATTCAAAAGTTATAAGTGTTAAAGACATTTTACTGCACCATGGTAGAACTCATTTGCATATGGCGGCCATATTGTTTATAAATGTAAATATTTTTTTAATAATTATTGAGGAGTAAGCTCTGCTGAACTGTTTGACCCCAAACATGTCATGATTGGTCAAGGATCCAAGGACAAGATCTCAAAAGTAGGTTTTGCATATTATGCAAATTAAAAAAAAAATTAAGTGGGTGGAGCATAAACAAGAATGACCCAGGCGGCTGACCAGCATGAACAAGAAGGATAAATATGTTCAATTAAGCAAGACAAGCAAGATTGAATAAGTTCAGCAGAGCTTTAATTTAGAATAATTCACCTGTAGCTGTTTCACCAAATGACCACCAGAGCGCAGCAAGAGACCACATATAACCTGCTGGAAATCTATCACTCTATCAGAAAGACAGAACATTCCCTATCAGTGTGTTTCTATTTATTAAAAAGAGAAGAAAAGTCCGATTGGGCTCCAAATTGGTACTCATGATCAAGTGGTCTGTATATATATGTGTGTAAATTTGTGTGTTGATAGGGTCAAAGGTTCCTGACTTCTGTCCATTTAGGTTTGAAAAAAGCGATAATAGAGGCTTGAGGCCTACAAAATCGCTGTTGCTTTTCGGCCATATTAGAGGCAAATTATATCCGATTTGGCTCAAAATTTGCAATCAAGATCACAATATCAGTCTATATATGTATGTAAATTTCTGTGTTGATAGGGTTAAAGGTTCCTGTCTTCAGTCCATTTAGGTTTGAAAAAAGCGATAATACAGGCTTGAGGCCTGCAAAATCGCTGTAGTTTTCCAGCCGTTGTAGAGGGAAAACATGTCCGATTTGGCTGATAATTTGCAATCAAGATCAGATTGTCAGTCTATATATGTGTATAAATTTGTGTGTTGATAGGGTGAAAGGTTCCTGTCTTCTGTCCATTTAGGTTGGAAAATAGCGATAAATAGAATAAATTGAAAATAGTTAATTTGTCACTGTAGAGCCTACTGATGACTTATTTGATGACTCATTCTTAGCACATGAGCTTATAATGTTATTGTTAATGAGTGTCTGTAATATTTTTGACATACCGCAAACATTTACAGAGTTTTGGCCAAATAACTCTGAAAAGGCTTTCACGTACATGTTTGATCAAGGTGTTGGGGCCATAAAAAGTTAAAATTCCAACATTTTTTTGATAATTATTTACCTACACGGTCTCAAGATTGTGAAAAGACCAAAGTTGATTTAATTGGTTGAATATCCAGGGACTAGTTCGAAAAGTGCAATTTTTACTCTACTGGCCACTGATGCAAAACAATATATTTTTGGTAAAGACATGTAATTACAAAGTTGTAAAGGTTACAGCAAAGCATAAAACTCAAAAAGAATAACAAGTCTAGGCCACTTGTACCTTTAGATATAACTGATTTTCTGCTATAGCGCCCCCTAGAGGCCAATCAACGCCATATTTTAATGGATGATAGAAGGCCCTCATATACATGTACAATATAAGTATCGTCCTGATTGGTGATTGTTTAGCCTGTCAAAAGCTTGCTGTAATCTGATTGGCTAATAGCGACCACAAAAATTCACACATCAAAATATCCTTCAGTAGACCATTAGGACATAGGCCACAGAGGATACATGCCAAACGAGAGCTTGATAGCTTGTACGGTTCCTGAGAAACAGATTTTTAGCTTTGGCTCCGCCCCCTGGGGGCGTATGTCTACACAGATTGACAGGCTACCTCAGAATCATGTAAGTACCAAAGGTCTAAAGCGGCATTAGTGTCAGTTTAAGCATTCAAAAGTTACAGCTGTTAGAGTGAATTTTGGTGTGCCACGGTAAGATTAATTTGCATATGGCGGCCATATTGTTTACAAATTTCAAGATTTTTTCGATAATTATTGAGGGTGGGACTCTGTTGAGTTGTTTGACACCAAACTTGTCAGGATTGGTCAAAAATCCACAGACTAGTTCGCAAAAGTAGGTTTTGCATTTTATGCTAAATAGCAAAAAATCTAAGTGGGCGGAGCTTAGTGGTTCTATTGACCTTTTTGATTTGCCATTAACCAAGGAATCATATAATGCAAGAATTTTTGCTCTAGCTATCAGGGCGTAGGAGTTACGGGGCCAAACGCGTTGACCTTCGCCATAGCGCCCCCTTTAGGCCGATCGGGCTCATCTTTTCAATCTGAGTAGCGGTGAAAAGTACTACCATATGACCAAGTCTCAGCCCTGTAGGCCTTACGGTTTCTTCTGCCCAATCACTTCTATGGCAGAAAAAGAATAAGAACTATAATAAATATAGCCGCAAGCGGCGATTTACGGGGTTCGAGCGTCACAGGCAAAGAGGCCCCTGGAGGCCAGTTAGGCTTAAAACCTGTTGCTGGTTGACCGTCATCACCAAACTGGATAACCAAGCTGGGTAACCAGCGTGACCATAAAGACCAAAATGACAATGCTAGATGAGTGGTGTGAGTAAACTAGTTGAAAAGCATTGATAAATTGAGCTGTAGTGTTCATCAGGTTTTATGTGGTGTCTTGCTGCACTCTAGTGGGCATTTGGTGAAACAACTTCAGTTCTTAAATTCAAAAAACACAAGGCATAAAAAGGGCATATAAATAACCCATATATAGTGTATAAGTTTTGACCTGATAAACATTCTGCCTGTCAAAAGCTTGCTGGAATGTGATTGGCTAATAGTGACCACAAAAGTGTCCATATCAAATTTTCATTTGGTGTACCATTAGTGCATGGGCCATAGATGATAATTGGCAAGGATGACCTTGATAGCTTGTATGGTTGTAGAGAAACAGCTATCGAGCATTGGCCCCGCCCCCTGGGGGGGTGTATGTCTACTTAAACTCACAGGGTATCTGAGAATCATGTAATGATCAAAGGTCTGAAGTGGTATTAGTGTCAGGTTAAGCATTCAAAAGTTATAAGTGTTAAAGACATTTTACTGCACCATGGTAAAACTAATTTGCATATGGCGGCCATATTGTTTATAAATGTAAAGATTTTTTTTTTATAATTATTGAGGAGTAAGCTCTGCTGAACTGTTTGACACCAAACATGTCATGATTGGTCAAGGAGGCAAAGACAAGATCTCAAAAGTAGGTTTTGCATATTATGCAAATTAAAAAAAAATTAAGTGGGTGGAGCATAAATAAGAATGACCCAGGTGGCTGACTAGCATGACCAAGAAGGATAAATATGTTCAATTAAGCAAGACAAAAATGATTAAATAAGTTCAGCAGAGCTTTAATTTAGAATAATTCAAATGTAGCTGTTTCACCAAATGACCACCAGAGCGCAGCAAGAGACCACATATAACCTGCTGGAAATCTATCACTCTATAAGTAAAACAGAACATTCCCTATCAGTGTGTTTCTATTTATTAAAAAGAGAAGAAAAGTCCGATTGGGCTCCAAATTGGTACTCATGATTAAGTGGTCTGCATATATATGTGTGTAAATTTGTGTGTTGATAGGGTCAAAGGTTCCTGACTTCTGTCCATTTAGGTTTGAAAAAAGCGATAATACAGGCTTATGGCCTACAAAATGGCTGTTGCTCTTTGGCCATATTAGAGGCAAAAAATATCTGTTTTGGCTCAAAATTTGCAATCAAGATCACAATATCAGTCTATATATGTATGTCAATTTCTGTGTCGATAGGGTCAAAGGTTCCTGACTTATGTCCATTTAGGTTTGAAAAAAGCGATAATACAGGCTTGAGGCCTACAAAATCGCTGTAGTTTTCCAGCCGTTGTAGAGGGAAAACATGTCCGATTTGGCTGAAAATTTGCAATCAAGATCAGATTATCAGTCTATATATGTGTATAAATTTGTGTGTTGATAGGGTGAAAGGTTCCTGTCTTCTGTCCATTTAGGTTGGAAAATAGCGATAAATAGAATAAATTGAAAATAGTTATTTTTTCACTGTAGAGCCTACTGAAGACTTATTTGGCTCATACTTGGCAAATGTGCTTCAAATGTCATTGTTAATTAGTAGCTTCAACAGTTTTGGCATGTTTTAAACTTTGACAGAGTTTTGGCCAAATAACTCTGAAAAGGCTTTCACGTACATGTTTGATCAAGGTTTATGGGCCTCAAATAGTTAAAATGTCAAGATTTTTTTGATAATTATTTACCTACAGGGTCTCAAGATTGCATCAAGATCAAATTTGTTTTGATTGATTAAGGACTTAAAGACAAGTTCGAAAAGAGCAATTTTTACTCTTTTGCCAACTGATGAAAATCTTTGCATTTTTGGTAAACACATGTAATTACAAAGTTGTAAAGGCTACAGCAATGTATACAAGTAAAAAAGAATAACAAGCCTAGGCCACTTGTACCTTTAGATATAACTGATTTTCTGCTATAGCGCCCCCTTGAGGCCAATCAACGCCATATTTTAATGGATGATAGAAGGCCCTGAGATACATGTAGGGTATAAGTATCGTCCTGATTGGTCATTGTTTAGCCTGTCAAAAGCTTGCTGGAATCTGATTGGCTAATAACGATCGCAAAAATTTGCATATCAAATTTTCCTTCTGTAAAACATTAGGACATAGGCCATAGATGATACTTGCCAAAGGAGAGCTTCATAGCTTGTACGGTTCCTGAGAAACAGATTTTTAGCTTTGGCTCCGCCCCCTGGGGGCGTATGTCTACACAGATTGACATGCTACCTCAGAATCATGTTGGCATCGTAGGTCTAAAGTGGCATTAGTGTCGGTTTAAGCATTCAAAAGTTACAGCTGTTAAAGTAAATTTGGGTGTGCCACGGTAAGATTAATTTGCATATGGCGGCCATATTTTTTGCAAATTTCAAGATTTTTTTAATAATTATTGAGGTTGGGACTCTGCTGAGTTGTTTGACACCAAACATGTCAGGATTGGTCAATGAGTTTAGGACAAGTTCTCAAAAGTAGGTTTTGCATATTATGCTAAATAGCAAAAAATCTAAGTGGGCGGAGCTTAGTGGTTCTATTGACCTTTTTGATTTGCCATTAACCAAGGAATCATATAATGCAAGAATTTTTGCTCTAGCTATCAGGGCGTAGGAGTTACGAGGCCAAACGCGTTGACCTTCGTCATAGCGCCCCCTTGAGGCCGATCGGGCTCATCTTTTGAATCTGAGTAGCGGTGAGAAGTACTACCATATGACCAAGTCTCAGCCCTGTAGGCCTTACGGTTTCTTCTGCCCAATCACTTCTATGGCAGAAAAAGAATAAGAACTATAATAATAATAATAATAATAATAATAATAATAATAATAATAATAATAATAATAATAATCAGAACAATTACAATAGGGTTTCTAGCACTACGTGCTCGAACCCCTAATAAATATAGCCGCAAGCGGCGATTTACGGGGTTCGAGCGTTACAGGCAAAGAGACCCCTGGAGGCCAGTTAGGCTTAAAACATGTTGCCGGTTGACCAGCATGACCGTGAAGACCAAGCTAGATTACCAGCATGACTAATCTGGATGACAAACTTGTTGACCATATTGACCAAGCTGGAAGACCATAATGACCAAACTGGATGACCAGCATGGCAAAGGTGGTTGGCCAGTATGACCAAGCTGGAAGACCACCATTACTATGAGGACAAAGCTGAATGACCAGCAGGACCATAATGACCAATGTGAATGGCCAGCATGACCAAGCTGGATGGCCAGCATAACCAAGCTGGGTGACCAGCGTGACCATAAAGACCATAATGGCAATGCTAGATGAGTGGTGTGAGTAAACTAGTTGAAAAGCATTGATAAATTGAGCTGTAGTGTTCATCAGGTGTTATGTGGTGTCTTACTGCACTCTAGTGGGCATTTGGTGAAACAAATTCAGTTCTTAAATTGAAAAAACACAAGGCATAAAAAAGGCATATAAATAACCCGTATATAGTATATAAGTTTTGACCTGATTAACATTCCGCCTGTTAAAAGCTTGCTGGGATGTGATTGGCTAATAGTGACCACAAAAGTGTCCATATCAAATTTTCATTTGGTGTACCATTAGTGCATGGGCCATAGATGATAATTGGCTAGGATGACCTTGATAGCTTGTATGGTTCTAGAGAAACAGCTATCGAGCATTGGCCCCGCCCCCTGGGGGTGTATGTCTACTTAAACTGACAGGGTATCTGAGAATCATGTAATGATCAAAGGACTGAAGTGGTATTAGTGTCAGGTTAAGCATTCAAAAGTTATAAGTGTTAAAGACATTTCACTGCACCATGGTAGAACTCATTTGCATATGGCGGCCATATTGTTTATAAATGTAAAGATTTTTTATAATTATTGAGGAGTAAGCTCTGCTGAACTGTTTGACACCAAACATGTCATGATTGGTCAAGGAGCCAAGGACAAGATCTCAAAAGTAAGTTTTGCATATTATGCAAATTAAAAAAAAATTAAGTGAGTGAAGCATAAACAAGAATGACCCAGGTGGCGGAGCAGCATGACCAAGAAGGATAAAGATGTTCAATTAAGCAAGACAAGCAAGATTGAATAAGTTCAGCAGAGCTTTAATTTAGAATAAATCACCTGTAGCTGTTTCACCAAATGATCACCAGAGCGCAGCAAGAGACCACATATAACCTGCTGGAAATCTATCACTCTATAAGTAAGACAGAACATTCCCTATCAGTGTGTTTCTATTTATTAAAAAGAGAAGAAAAGTCCAAGACAAGATCTCAAAAGTAGGTTTTGCATATTATGCAAATAAAAAAAAATTAAGTGAGTGAAGCATAAACAAGAATGACCCAGGTGGCGGAGCAGCATGACCAAGAAGGATAAAGATGTTCAATTAAGCAAGACAAGCAAGATTGAATAAGTTCAGCAGAGCTTTAATTTAGAATAATTCACCTGTAGCTGTTTCACCAAATGACCACCAGAGCGCAGCAAGAGACCACATATAACCTGCTGGAAATCTATCACTCTATAAGTAAGACAGAACATTCCCTATCAGTGTGTTTCTATTTATTAAAAAGAGAAGAAAAGTCTGATTGGGCTCCAAATTAGTACTCATGATCAAGTGGTCTGTATATATATGTGTGTAAATTTGTGTGTTGATAGGGTCAAAGGTTCCTGACTTCTGTCCATTTAGGCTTGAAAAAAGCGATAATACAGGCTTATGGCCTACAAAATGGCTGTTGCTCTTTGGCCATATTAGAGGCAACAAATATCTGATTTGGCTCAAAATTTGCAATCAAGATCACAATATCAGTCTATATATGTATGTCAATTTATGTGTCGATAGGGTCAAAGGTTCCTGACTTCTGTCCATTTAGATTTGAAAAAAGCGATAATACAGGCTTGAGGCCTACAAAATCGCTGTAGTTTTCCAGCCGTTGTAGAGGCAAAACATGTCCGATTTGGCTGAAAATTTGCAATCAAGATCAGATTATCAGTCTATATATGTGTATAAATTTGTGTGTTGATAGGGTGAAAGGTTCCTGTCTTCTGTCCATTTAGGTTGGAAAATAGCGATAAATAGAATAAATTGAAAATAGTTATTTTTTCACTGTAGAGCCTACTGAAGACTTATTTGGCTCATACTTGGCACATGTGCTTCAAATGTCATTGTTAATTAGTAGCTTCAACAGTTTTGGCATGTTTTAAACTTTGACAGAGTTTTGGCCAAATAACTCTGAAAAGGCTTTCACGTACATGTTTGATCAAGGTTTATGGGCCTCAAATAGTTAAAATGTCAAGATTTTTTTGATAATTATTTACCTACAGGGTCTCAAGATTGCATCAAGACCAAATTTGTTTCGATTGATTAAGGACTTAAAGACAAGTTCGAAAAGAGCAATTTTTACTCTTTTGGCCACTGATGAAAATCTTTGCATTTTTGGTAAACACATATAATTACAAAGTTGTAAAGGCTACAGCAAAGTATACAACTAAAAAAGAATAACAAGCCTAGGCCACTTGTACCTTTAGATATAACTGATTTTCTGCTATAGCGCCCCCTTGAGGCCAATCAACGCCATATTTTAATGGATGATAGAAGGCCCTGAGATACATGTAGGGTATAAGTATCGTCCTGATTGGTCATTGTTTAGCATGTCAAAAGCTTGCTGGAATCTGATTGGCTAATAACGATCGCAAAAATTTGCATATCAAATTTTCCTTCTGTAGAACATTAGGACATAGGCCATAGATGATACATGCCAAAGGAGAGCTTCATAGCTTGTACGGTTCCTGAGAAACAGATTTTTAGCTTTGGCTCCGCCCCCTGGGGGCGTATGTCTACACAGATCGACAAGCTACCTCAGAATCATGTTTCCATCAAAGGTCTAAAGTGGCATTAGTGTAGGTTTAAGCATTCAAAAGTCACAGCTGTTAGAGTAAATTTGGGTGTGCTACGGTAAGATTAATTTGCATATGGCGGCCATATTGTTTACAAATTTCACAATTTTTTTGATAATTATTGAGGTTGGGACTCTGCTAAGTTGTTTGACACCAAATATGATAGGATGGGTCAATGCCCCTAGAACAAGTTCTCAAAAGTAGGTTTTGCATATTATGCTAAATAGCAAAAAATCTAAGTGGGCGGAGCTTAGTGGTTCTATTGACCTTTTTGATTTGACATAAACCAAGGAATCATAAAACGAAAGAATTTTTCGTCTAGCTATCAGGGTGTGGGAGTAACGAGGCAAAACGCGTTTTGCTTCGCCATAGCGCCCCCTTGAGGCCGTTCGGGCTCATCTTTTGAATCTGAGTAGCGGTGAGAAGTACTACCATATGACCAAGTCTCAGCTCTGTAGGCCTTACGGTTTCTTCTGCCCAATCACTTCTATGGCAGAAAAAGAATAAGAATAATAAATATAGCCGCAAGCGGCGATTTACGGGGTTCGAGCGTTACAGGCAAAGAGACCCCTGGAGGCCAGTTAGGCTTAAAACATGTTGCCGGTTGACCGGCATCGCCAAACTGGATGAGGATGACCAGCATGACCGTGAAGACCAAGCTAGATTACCAGCATGACTAATCTGGATGACAAACTTGTTGACCATATTGACCAAGCTGGAAGACCATAATGACCAAACTGGATGACCAGCATGGCAAAGGTGGTTGGCCAGTATGACCAAGCTGGAAGACCACCATTACTATGAGGACAAAGCTGAATGACCAGCAGGACCATAATGACCAATGTGAATGGCCAGCATGACCAAGCTGGATGGCCAGCATAACCAAGCTGGGTGACCAGCGTGACCATAAAGACCATAATGGCAATGCTAGATGAGTGGTGTGAGTAAACTAGTTGAAAAGCATTGATAAATTGAGCTGTAGTGTTCATCAGGTTTTATGTGGTGTCTTACTGCACTCTAGTGGGCATTTGGTGAAACAAATTCAGTTCTTAAATTGAGAAAACACAAGGCATAAAAAGGGCATATAAATAACCCGTATATAGTATATAAGTTTTGACCTGATTAACATTCCGCCTGTTAAAAGCTTGCTGGAATGTGATTGGCTAATAGTGACCACAAAAGTGTCCATATCAAATTTTCATTTGGTGTACCATTAGTGCATGGGCCATAGATGATAATTGGCTAGGATGACCTTGATAGCTTGTATGCTTCTAGAGAAACAGCTATCGAGCATTGGCCCCGCCCCGTAGGGGTGTATGTCTACTTAAACTGACAGAGTATCTGAGAATTATGTAATGATCAAAGGACTGAAGTGGTATTAGTGTCAGGTTAAGCATTCAAAAGTTATAAGTGTTAAAGACATTTTACTGCACCATAGTAGAACTCATTTGCATATGGCGGCCATATTGTTTATAAATGTAAAGATTTTTTTAATAATTATTGAGGAGTAAGCTCTGCTGAACTGTTTGACACCAAACATGTCATGATTGGTCAAGGATCCAAGGACAAGATCTCAAAAGTAGGTTTTGCATATTATGCAAATTTAAAAAAAAATTAAGTGGGTGGAGCATAAACAAGAATGACCCAGGCGGCTGACCAGCATGAACAAGAAGGATAAATATGTTCAATTAAGCAAGACAAGCAAGATTGAATAAGTTCAGCAGAGCTTTAATTTAGAATAATTCACCTGTAGCTGTTTCACCAAATGACCACCAGAGCGCAGCAAGAGACCACATATAACCTGCTGGAAATCTATCACTCTATCAGAAAGACAGAACATTCCCTATCAGTGTGTTTCTATTTATTAAAAAGAGAAGAAAAGTCCGATTGGGCTCCAAATTGGTACTCATGATCAAGTGGTCTGTATATACATGTATGTAAATTTGTGTGTTGATAGGGTCAAAGGTTCCTTACTTCTGACCATTTAGGTTTGAAAAAAGTGATAATACAGGCTTATGGCCTACAAAATGGCTGTTGCTCTTTGGCCATATTAGAGGCAAAAAATATCTGATTTGGCTCAAAATTTGCAATTAGGATCACAATATCAGTCTATATATGTATGTCAATTTCTGTGTCGATAGGGTCAAAGGTTCCTGACTTCTGTCCATTTAGATTTGAAAAAAGCGATAATACAGGCTTGAGGCCTACAAAATCGCTGTAGTTTTCCAGCCGTTGTAGAGGCAAAACATGTCCGATTTGGCTGAAAATTTGCAATCAAGATCAGATTATCAGTCTACATACGTGTATAAATTTGTGTGTTGATAGGGTGAAAGGTTCCTGTCTTCTGTCCATTTAGGTTGGAAAATAGCGATAAATAGAATAAATTGAAAATAGTTATTTTTTCACTGTAGAGCCTACTGAAGACTTATTTGGCTCATACTTGGCACATGTACTTCAAATGTCATTGTTAATTAGTAGCTTCAACAGTTTTGGCATGTTTTAAACTTTGACAGAGTTTTGGCCAAATAACTCTGAAAAGGCTTTCACGTACATGTTTGATCAAGGTTTATGGGCCTCAAGTAGTTAAAATGTCAAGATTTTTTTGATAATTATTTACCTACAGGGTCTCAAGATTGCATCAAGACCAAATTTGTTTTGATTGATTAAGGACTTAAAGAAAAGTTTGAAAAGAGCCATTTTTACTCTTTTGGCCACTGATGAAAATCTTTGCATTTTTGGTAAACACATGTAATTACAAAGTTGTAAAGGCTACAGCAAAGTATACAACTAAAAAAGAATAACAAGCCTAGGCCACTTGTACCTTTAGATATAACTGATTTTCTGCTATAGCGCCCCCTTGAGGCCAATCAACGCCATATTTTAATGGATGATAGAAGGCCCTGAGGTACATGTAGGGTAAAAGTATCGTCCTGATTGGTCATTGTTTAGCATGTCAAAAGCTTGCTGGAATCTGATTGGCTAATAACGATCGCAAAAATTTGCATATCAAAATTTCCTTCTGTAAAACATTAGGAAATAGGCCATAGATGATACATGTCAAAGGAGAGCTTCATAGCTTGTACGGTTCCTGAGAAACAGATTTTTAGCTTTGGCTCCGCCCCCTGGGGGCGTATGTCTACACAGATAGAGGTTGTACCTCAGAATCATGTTGGCATCAAAGTTGTAAAGTGGCATTAGTGTAGGTTTAAGCATTCAAAAGTTACAGCTGTTAGAGTAAATTTGGGTGTGCCACGGTAAGATTAATTTGCATATGGCGGCCATATTGTTTACAAATTTCACAATTTTTTCGATAATTATTGAGGTTGGGACTCTGCTGAGTTGTTTGACACCAAATATGACAGGATTGGTCAATGACCCTAGGACAAGTTCTCAAAAGTATGTTTTGCATATTATGCTAAATAGCAAAAAATCTAAGTGGGCGGAGCTTAGTGGTTCTATTGACCTTTTTGATTTTCCATTAACCAAGGAATCATATAATGCAAGAATTTTTGATCTAGCTATCAGGGCGTGGGAGTTAAGTGGCCTAACGCGTTGACCTTCGCCATAGCGCCCCCTTGAGGCCGATCGGGCTCATCTTTTGAATCTGAGTAGCGGTGAGAAGTACTACCATATGACCAAGTCTCAGCCCTGTAGGCCTTACGGTTTCTTCTGCCCAATCACTTCTATGGCAGAAAAAGAATAAGAATAATAATAATAAATATAGCCGCAAGCGGCGATTTACGGGGTTCGAGCGTCACAGGCAAAGAGGCCCCTGGAGGCCAGTTAGGCTTAAAACCTGTTGCTGGTTGACCGTCATCACCAAACTGGATAACCAAGCTGGGTAACCAGCGTGACCATAAAGACCAAAATGACAATGCTAGATGAGTGGTGTGAGTAAACTAGTTGAAAAGCATTGATAAATTGAGCTGTAGTGTTCATCAGGTTTTATGTGGTGTCTTGCTGCACTCTAGTGGGCATTTGGTGAAACAACTTCAGTTCTTAAATTCAAAAAACACAAGGCATAAAAAGGGCATATAAATAACCCATATATAGTGTATAAGTTTTGACCTGATAAACATTCTGCCTGTCAAAAGCTTGCTGGAATGTGATTGGCTAATAGTGACCACAAAAGTGTCCATATCAAATTTTCATTTGGTGTACCATTAGTGCATGGGCCATAGATGATAATTGGCAAGGATGACCTTGATAGCTTGTATGGTTGTAGAGAAACAGCTATCGAGCATTGGCCCCGCCCCCTGGGGGGGTGTATGTCTACTTAAACTCACAGGGTATCTGAGAATCATGTAATGATCAAAGGTCTGAAGTGGTATTAGTGTCAGGTTAAGCATTCAAAAGTTATAAGTGTTAAAGACATTTTACTGCACCATGGTAAAACTAATTTGCATATGGCGGCCATATTGTTTATAAATGTAAAGATTTTTTTTTATAATTATTGAGGAGTAAGCTCTGCTGAACTGTTTGACACCAAACATGTCATGATTGGTCAAGGAGGCAAAGACAAGATCTCAAAAGTAGGTTTTGCATATTATGCAAATTAAAAAAAAATTAAGTGGGTGGAGCATAAATAAGAATGACCCAGGTGGCTGACTAGCATGACCAAGAAGGATAAATATGTTCAATTAAGCAAGACAAAAATGATTAAATAAGTTCAGCAGAGCTTTAATTTAGAATAATTCAAATGTAGCTGTTTCACCAAATGACCACCAGAGCGCAGCAAGAGACCACATATAACCTGCTGGAAATCTATCACTCTATAAGTAAGACAGAACATTCCCTATCAGTGTGTTTCTATTTATTAAAAAGAGAAGAAAAGTCCGATTGGGCTCCAAATTGGTACTCATGATTAAGTGGTCTGCATATATATGTGTGTAAATTTGTGTGTTGATAGGGTCAAAGGTTCCTGACTTCTGTCCATTTAGGTTTGAAAAAAGCGATAATACAGGCTTATGGCCTACAAAATGGCTGTTGCTCTTTGGCCATATTAGAGGCAAAAAATATCTGTTTTGGCTCAAAATTTGCAATCAAGATCACAATATCAGTCTATATATGTATGTCAATTTCTGTGTCGATAGGGTCAAAGGTTCCTGACTTATGTCCATTTAGGTTTGAAAAAAGCGATAATACAGGCTTGAGGCCTACAAAATTGCTGTAGTTTTCCAGCCGTTGTAGAGGGAAAACATGTCCGATTTGGCTGAAAATTTGCAATCAAGATCAGATTATCAGTCTATATATGTGTATAAATTTGTGTGTTGATAGGGTGAAAGGTTCCTGTCTTCTGTCCATTTAGGTTGGAAAATAGCGATAAATAGAATAAATTGAAAATAGTTATTTTTTCACTGTAGAGCCTACTGAAGACTTATTTGGCTCATACTTGGTAAATGTGCTTCAAATGTCATTGTTAATTAGTAGCTTCAACAGTTTTGGCATGTTTTAAACTTTGACAGAGTTTTGGCCAAATAACTCTGAAAAGGCTTTCACGTACATGTTTGATCAAGGTTTATGGGCCTCAAATAGTTAAAATGTCAAGATTTTTTTGATAATTATTTACCTACAGGGTCTCAAGATTGCATCAAGACCAAAGTTATTTTGATTGATTAAGGACTTAAAGACAAGTTCGAAAAGAGCAATTTTTACTCTTTTGGCCACTGATGAAAATCTTTCCATTTTTGGTAAATACATGTAATTACAAAGTTGTAAAGGCTACAGCAAAGTATACAACTAAAAAAGAATAACAAGCCTAGGCCACTTGTACCTTTAGATATAACTGTTTTTTTGCTATAGCGCCCCCTTGAGGCCAATCAACGCCATATTTTAATGGATGATAGAAGGCCCTGAGATACATGTAGGGTATAAGTATCGTCCTGATTGGTCATTGTTTAGCATGTCAAAAGCTTGCTGGAAACTGATTGGCTAATAACGATCGCAAAAATTTGCATATCAAATTTTCCTTCTGTAAAACATTAGGACATAGGCCATAGATGATACATGCCAAAGGAGAGCTTCATAGCTTGTACGGTTCCTGAGAAACAGATTTTTAGCTTTGGCTCCGCCCCCTGGGGGCGTATATCTACACAGATTGACGGGCTACCTCAGAATCATGTTGGCATCAACGGTCTAAAGTGGCATTAGTGTAGGTTTAAGCATTCAAAAGTTACAGCTGTTAGAGTAAATTTGGGTGTGCCACGGTAAGATTAATTTGCATATGGCGGCCATATTGTTTACAAATTTCACATTTTTTTTGATAATTATTGAGGTTGGGACTCTGCTGAGTTGTTTGACACCAAATATGACAGGATTGGTCAATGACCCTAGGACAAGTTCTCAAAAGTAGGTTTTGCATATTATGCTAAATAGCAAAAAATCTAAGTGGGCGGAGCTTAGTGGTTCTATTGACCTTTTTGATTTGCCATTAACCAAGGAATCATATAGTGCAAGAATTTTTGCTCTAGCTATCAGGGCGTGGCAGTTACGAGGCCTAACGCGTTGACGTTCGCCATAGCGCCCCCTTGAGGCCGATCGGGCTCATCTTTTGAATCTGAGTAGCGGTGAGAAGTACTACCATATGACCAAGTCTCAGCCCTGTAGGCCTTACGGTTTCTTCTGCCCGATCACTTCTATGGCAGAAAAAGAATAAGAATAATAATAAATATAGCCGCAAGCGGCGATTTACGGGGTTCGAGCGTCACAGGCAAAGAGGCCCCTGGAGGCCAGTTAGGCTTAAAACCTGTTGCTGGTTGACCGTCATCACCAAACTGGATAACCAAGCTGGGTAACCAGCGTGACCATAAAGACCAAAATGACAATGCTAGATGAGTGGTGTGAGTAAACTAGTTGAAAAGCATTGATAAATTGAGCTGTAGTGTTCATCAGGTTTTATGTGGTGTCTTGCTGCACTCTAGTGGGCATTTGGTGAAACAACTTCAGTTCTTAAATTAAAAAAACACAAGGCATAAAAAGGGCATATAAATAACCCATATATAGTGTATAAGTTTTGACCTGATAAACATTCTGCCTGTCAAAAGCTTGCTGGAATGTGATTGGCTAATAGTGACCACAAAAGTGTCCATATCAAATTTTCATTTGGTGTACCATTAGTGCATGGGCCATAGATGATAATTGGCAAGGATGACCTTGATAGCTTGTATGGTTGTAGAGAAACAGCTATTGAGCATTGGCTCTGCCCCCTGGGGGTGTATGTCTACTTAAACTCACAGGGTATCTGAGAATCATGTAATGATCA
Organism: Astyanax mexicanus; assembly: GCF_023375975.1. Classification (NCBI taxonomy): domain Eukaryota; kingdom Metazoa; phylum Chordata; class Actinopteri; order Characiformes; family Acestrorhamphidae; genus Astyanax; species Astyanax mexicanus. Next base: position 36,760,615 of record NC_064425.1, on the reverse strand, counting down.
AAGGACTGAAGTGGTATTAATGTCAGGTTAAGCATTCAAAAGTTATAAGTGTTAGAAGACATTTTACTGCACCATGGTAAAACTAATTTGCAGATGGCGGCCATATTGTTTATAAATGTAAAGATTTTTTTTTAATAATTATTGAGGAGTAAGCTCTGCTGAACTGTTTGACACCAAACATGTCATGATTGGTCAAGGAGGCAAAGACAAGATCTCAAAAGTAGGTTTTGCATATTATGCAAATTTAAAAAAAATTAAGTGGGTGGAGCATAAATAAGAATGACCCAGGTGGCTGACTAGCATGACCAAGAAGGATAAATATGTTCAATTAAGCAAGTTCAGCAGAGCTTTAATTTAGAATAATTCAAATGTAGCTGTTTCACCAAATGACCACCAGAGCGCAGCAAGAGACCACATATAACCTGCTGGAAATCTATCACTCTATAAGTAAGACAGAACATTCCCTATCAGTGTGTTTCTATTTATTAAAAAGAGAAGAAAAGTCCGATTGGGCTCCAAATTGGTACTCATGATCAAGTGGTCTGCATATATATGTGTGTAAATTTGTGTGTTGATAGGGTCAAAGGTTCCTGACTTCTGTCCATTTAGGTTTGAAAAAAGCGATAATACAGGCTTATGGCGTACAAAATGGCTGTTGCTCTTTGGCCATATTAGAGGCAAAAAATATCTGATTTGGCTCAAAATTTGCAATCAAGATCACAATATCAGTCTATATATGTATGTCAATTTCTGTGTCGATAGGGTCAAAGGTTCCTGACTTCTGTCCATTTAGGTTTGAAAAAAGCGATAATACAGGCTTGAGGCCTACAAAATCGCTGTAGTTTTCCAGCCGTTGTAGAGGGAAAACATGTCTGATGTGGCTGAAAATTTGCAATCAAGATCAGATTATCAGTCTATATATGTGTATAAATTTGTGTGTTGATAGGGTCAAAGGTTCCTGTCTTCTGTCCGTTTAGGTTGGAAAATAGCGATAAATAGAATAAATTGAAAATAGTTAATTTGTCACTGTAGAGCCTACTGAAGACTTATTTGGCTCATACTTGGCACATGTGCTTGAAATGTCATTGTTAATTAGTAGCTTCAACAGTTTTGGCATGCTTTAAACTTTGACAGAGTTTTGGCCAAATAACTCTGAAAAGGCTTTCACGTACATGTTTCTTCAAGGTTAATGGGCCTCAAATAGTTAAAATGTCAAGATTTTTTCGATAATTATTTACCTACAGGGTCTCAATATTGCATCAAGACCAAATTTGTTTTGATTGATTGAGGACTTAAAGACAAGTTCGAAAAGAGCCATTTTTACGCTTTTGGCCATTGATGAAAATATTTGCATTTTTGGTAAACACATGTAATTACAAAGTTGTAAAGGCTACAGCAAAGTATACAACTAAAAAAGAATAACAAGCCTAGGCCACTTGTTCCTTTAGATATAACTGATTTTCTGCTATAGCGCCCCCTTGAGGACAATCAACGCCATATTTTAATGGATGATAGAAGGCCCTGAGGTACATGTAGGGTATAAGTATCGTCCTGATTGGTCATTGTTTAGCCTGTCAAAAGCTTGCTGGAATCTGATTGGCTAATAGCGATCGCAACAATTTGCATATCAAATTTTCCTTCTGTGATACATTAGGACATAGGCCATAGATGACACATGCCAAAGGAGAGCTTCATAGCTTGTACGGTTCCTGAGAAACAGATTTTTAGCTTTGGCTCCGCCCCCTGGGGGCGTATGTCTACACAGATTGACATGCTACCTCAGAATCATGTTGGCATCATAGGTCTAAAATGGCATTAGTGTCGGTTTAAGCATTCAAAAGTTACAGCTGTTAGAGTAAATTTGGGTGTGCTACGGTAAGATTAATTTGCATATGGCGGCCATATTGTTTAAAAATTTCACAATTTTTTTGATAATAATTGAGGTTGGGACTCTGCTGAGTTGTTTCACACCAAATATGATAGGATTGGTCAATGACCCTAGGACAAGTTCTCAAAAGTAGGTTTTGCATATTATGCTAAATAGCAAAAAATCTAAGTGGGCGGAGCTTAGTGGTTCTATTGACCTTTTTGATTTGGCATTAACCAAGGAATCATATAGTGCAAGAATTTTTGCTCTATCTATCAGGGCGTGGGAGTTACAAGGCCTAACGCATTGACCTTCGCCATAGCGCCCCCTTGAAGCCGATCGGGACTCATGTCATGCAGCTGAGTGGGGGTCTAAAGTACTACCATATGACCAAGTTTCAGCTCTCTAGGCCTTACGGTTTGTTCTGTGCAATCACTTCTAGGTCAGAAAAAGCAGGGGAAGCGATTATAAATACCAATATAGCCGCAAGCGGCGATTTACGGGGTTCGAGCGTTACAGGCAAAGAGACCCCTGGAGGCCAGTTAGGCTTAAAACATGTTGCCGGTTGACTGGCATTGCCAAACTGGATGAGGATGACCAGCATGACCGTGAAGACCAAGCTAGATTACCAGCATGACTAATCTGGATGACAAATTTGTTGACCATATTGACCAAGCTGGAAGACCATAATGACCAAACTGGATGACCAGCATGGCAAAGGTGGTTGGCCAGTATGAACAAGCTGGAAGACCACCATTACTATGAGGACAAAGCTGAATGACCAGCAGGACCATAATGACCAATGTGAATGGCCAGCATGACCAAGCTGGATGGCCAGCATAACCAAGCTGGGTGACCAGCGTGACCATAAAGACCATAATGGCAATGCTAGATGAGTGGTGTGAGTAAACTAGTTGAAAAGCATTGATAAATTGAGCTGTAGTGTTCATCAGGTTTTATGTGGTGTCTTACTGCACTCTAGTGCGCATTTGGTGAAACAAATTCAGTTCTTAAATTGAAAAAACACAAGGCATAAAAAGGGCATATAAATAACCCGTATATAGTATATAAGTTTTGACCTGATTAACATTCCGCCTGTTAAAAGCTTGCTGGAATGTGATTGGCTAATAGTGACCACAAAAGTGTCCATATCAAATTTTCATTTGGTGTACCATTAGTGCATGGGCCATAGATGATAATTGGCTAGGATGACCTTGATAGCTTGTATGGTTCTAGAGAAACAGCTATCGAGCATTGGCCCCGCCCCCTGGGGGGGTGTATGTCTACTTAAACTGACAGGGTATCTGAGAATCATGTAATGATCAAAGGACTGAAGTGGTATTAGTGTCAGGTTAAGCATTCAAAAGTTATAAGTGTTAAAGACATTTTACTGCACCATGGTAGAACTCATTTGCATATGGCGGCCATATTGTTTATAAATGTAAAGATTTTTTTAATAATTATTGAGGAGTAAGCTCTGCTGAACTGTTTGACACCAAACATGTCATGATTGGTGAAGGATCCAAGGACAAGATCTCAAAAGTAGGTTTTGCATATTATGCAAATTAAAAAAAAAATTAAGTGGGTGGAGCATAAACAAGAATGACCCAGGCGGCTGACCAGCATGAACAAGAAGGATAAATATGTTCAATTAAGCAAGACAAGCAAGATTGAATAAGTTCAGCAGAGCTTTAATTTAGAATAATTCACCTGTAGCTGTTTCACCAAATGACCACCAGAGCGCAGCAAGAGACCACATATAACCTGCTGGAAATCTATCACTCTATCAGAAAGACAGAACATTCCCTATCAGTGTGTTTCTATTTATTAAAAAGAGAAGAAAAGTCTGATTGGGCTCCAAATTGGTACTCATGATCAAGTGGTCTGTATATACATGTATGTAAATTTGTGTGTTGATAGGGTCAAAGGTTCCTGACTTCTGACCATTTAGGTTTGAAAAAAGTGATAATACAGGCTTATGGCCTACAAAATGGCTGTTGCTCTTTGGCCATATTAGAGGCAAAAAATATCTGATTTGGCTCAAAATTTGCAATCAGGATCACAATATCAGTCTATATATGTATGTCAATTTCTGTGTCAATAGGGTCAAAGGTTCCTGACTTCTGTCCATTTAGATTTGAAAAAAGCGATAATACAGGCTTGAGGCCTACAAAATCGCTGTAGTTTTCCAGCCGTTGTAGAGGCAAAACATGTCCGATTTGGCTGAAAATTTGCAATCAAGATTAGATTATCAGTCTATATATGTGTATAAATTTGTGTGTTGATAGGGTGAAAGGTTCCTGTCTTCTGTCCATTTAGGTTGGAAAATAGCGATAAATAGAATAAATTGAAAATAGTTATTTTTTCACTGTAGAGCCTACTGAAGACTTATTTGGCTCATACTTGGCACATGTACTTCAAATGTCATTGTTAATTAGTAGCTTCAACAGTTTTGGCATGTTTTAAACTTTGACAGAGTTTTGGCCAAATAACTCTGAAAAGGCTTTCACGTACATGTTTGATCAAGGTTTATGGGCCTGAAATAGTTAAAATGTCAAGATTTTTTTGATAATTATTTACCTACAGGGTCTCAAGATTGCATCAAGAACAAATTTGTTTTGATTGATTAAGGACTTAAAGACAAGTTCGAAAAGAGCAATTTTTACTCTTTTGGCCACTGATGAAAATCTTTGCATTTTTGGTAAACACATGTAATTACAAAGTTGTAAAGGCTACAGCAAAGTATACAACTAAAAAAGAATAACAAGCCTAGGCCACTTGTACCTTTAGATATAACTGATTTTCTGCTATAGCGCCCCCTTGAGGCCAATCAACGCCATATTTTAATGGATGATAGAAGGCCCTGAGATACATGTAGGGTATAAGTATCGTCCTGATTGGTCATTGTTTAGCATGTCAAAAGCTTGCTGGAATCTGATTGGCTAATAACGATCGCAAAAATTTGCATATCAAATTTTCCTTCCGTAAAACATTAGGACATAGGCCATAGATGATACATGTCAAAGGAGAGCTTCATAGCTTGTACGGTTCCTGAGAAACAGATTTTTAGCTTTGGCTCCGCCCTCTGGGGGCGTATGTCTACACAGATTGACGGGCTACCTCAGAATCATGTTGGCATCAAAGTTGTAAAGTGGCATTAGTGTAGGTTTAAGCATTCAAAAGTTACAGCTGTTAGAGTAAATTTGGGTGTGCCACGGTAAGATTAATTTGCAAATGGCGGCCATATTGTTTACAAATTTCACAATTTTTTCGATAATTATTGAGGATGGGACTCTGCTGAGTTGTTTGACACCAAACATGTCAGGATTGGTCAATGAGTTTAGAACAAGTTCTCAAAAGTAGGTTTTGCATATTATGCTAAATAGCAAAAAATCTAAGTGGGCGGAGCTCAGTGGTTCTATTGACCTTTTTGATTTGCCATTAACCAAGGAATCATATAATGCAAGAATTTTTGCTCTAGCTATCAGGGCGTAGGAGTTACGAGGCCAAACGCGTTGACCTTCGCCATAGCGCCCCCTTGAGGCCGATCGGGCTCATCTTTTGAATCTGAGTAGCGGTGAGAAGTACTACCATATGGCCAAGTCTCAGCCCTGTAGGCCTTACGGTTTCTTCTGCCCAATCACTTCTATGGCAGAAAAAGAATAAGAACTATAATAATAATAATAATAATAATAATAATCAGAACAATTACAATAGGGTTTCTAGCACTACGTGCTCGAACCCCTAATAATAATAATAATAATAATAATAATAATAATAATCAGAACAATTACAATAGGGTTTCTAGCACTACGTGCTCGAACCCCTAATAATAATAATAATAATAATAATAATAATAATAATAATAATCAGAACAATTACAATAGGGTTTCTAGCACTACGTGCTCGAACCCCTAATAATCAGAACAATTACAATAGGGCTTCTAGCACTACGTGCTCGAACCCCTAATAATAATCAGAACAATTACAATAGGGTTTCTAGCACTACGTGCTCGAACCCCTAATAATAATCAGAACAATTACAATAGGGTTTCTAGCACTACGTGCTCGAACCCCTAATAATCAGAACAATTACAATAGGGTTTCTAGCACTACGTGCTCGAACCCCTAATAATAATAATAATAATAATAATAATAATCAGAACAATTACAATAGGGTTTCTAGCACTACGTGCTCGAACCCCTAATAATCAGAACAATTACAATAGGGTTTCTAGCACTACGTGCTCGAACCCCTAATAATAATAATAATAATCAGAACAATTACAATAGGGTTTCTAGCACTACGTTTTTGACTACAGGTTTTGACCTGATTAACATTCCGCCTGTTAAAAGCTTGCTGGAATGTGATTGGCTAATAGTGACCACAAAAGTGTCCATATCAAATTTTCATTTGGTGTACCATTAGTGCATGGGCCATAGATGATAATTGGCTAGGATGACCTTGATAGCTTGTATGGTTCTAGAGAAACAGCTATCGAGCATTGGCCCCGCCCCCTGGGGGGGTGTATGTCTACTTAAACTGACAGGGTATCTGAGAATCATGTAATGATCAAAGGACTGAAGTGGTATTACTGTCAGGTTAAGCATTCAAAAGTTATAAGTGTTAAAGACATTTTACTGCACCATGGTAGAACTCATTTGCATATGGCGGCCATATTGTTTATAAATGTAAAGATTTTTTTAATAATTATTGAGGAGTAAGCTCTGCTGAACTGTTTGACACCAAACATGTCATGATTGGTCAAGGATCCAAGGACAAGATCTCAAAAGTAGGTTTTGCATATTATGCAAATTTAAAAAAAAATTAAGTGGGTGGAGCATAAACAAGAATGACCCAGGTGGCTGACTAGCATGACCAAGAAGGATAAATATGTTCAATTAAGCAAAACAAAAATGATTGAATAAGTTCAGCAGAGCTTTAATTTAGAATAATTCACCTGTAGCTGTTTCACCAAATGACCACCAGAGCGCAGCAAGAGACCACATATAACCTGCTGGAAATCTATCACTCTATAAGTAAGACAGAACATTCCCTATCAGTGTGTTTCTATTTATTAAAAAGAGAAGAAAAGTCCGATTGGGCTCCAAATTGGTACTCATGATCAAGTGGTCTGCATATATATGTGTGTAAATTTGTGTGTTGATAGGGTGAAAGGTTCCTGTCTTCTGTCCATTTAGGTTGGAAAATAGCGATAAATAGAATAAATTGAAAATAGTTATTTTTTCACTGTAGAGCCTACTGAAGACTTATTTGGCTCATACTTGGCAAATGTGCTTCAAATGTCATTGTTAATTAGTAGCTTCAACAGTTTTGGCATGTTTTAAACTTTGACAGAGTTTTGGCCAAATAACTCTGAAAAGGCTTTCACGTACATGTTTGATCAAGGTTTATGGGCCTCAAATAGTTAAAATGTCAAGATTTTTTTGATAATTATTTACCTACAGGGTCTCAAGATTGCATCAAGACCAAAGTTATTTTGATTGATTAAGGACTTAAAGACAAGTTCGAAATGAGCAATTTTTACTCTTTTGGCCACTGATGAAAATCTTTCCATTTTTGGTAAATACATGTAATTACAAAGTTGTAAAGGCTACAGCAAAGTATACAACTAAAAAAGAATAACAAGCCTAGGCCACTTGTACCTTTAGATATAACTGATTTTCTGCTATAGCGCCCCCTTGAGGCCAATCAACGCCATATTTTAATGGATGATAGAAGGCCCTGAGATACATGTAGGGTATAAGTATCGTCCTGATTGGTCATTGTTTAGCATGTCAAAAGCTTGCTGGAAACTGATTGGCTAATAACAATCGCAAAAATTTGCATATCAAATTTTCCTTCTGTAAAACATTAGGACATAGGCAATAGATGATACATGCCAAAGGAGAGCTTCATAGCTTGTACGGTTCCTGAGAAACAGATTTTTAGCTTTGGCTCCGCCCCCTGGGGGCGTATGTCTACACAGATTGACTGGCTACCTCAGAATCTTGTTGGCATCAACGGTCTAAAGTGGCATTAGTGTAGGTTTAAGCATTCAAAAGTTACAGCTGTTAGAGTAAATTTGGGTGTGCCACGGTAAGATTAATTTGCATATGGCGGCCATATTGTTTACAAATTTCACAATTTTTTTGATAATTATTGAGGTTGGGACTCTGCTGAGTTGTTTGACACCAAATATGACAGGATTGGTCAATGACCAATGATCAAAGGACTGAAGTGGTATTACTGTCAGGTTAAGCATTCAAAAGTTATAAGTGTTAAAGACATTTTACTGCACCATGGTAGAACTCATTTGCATATGGCGGCCATATTGTTTATAAATGTAAAGATTTTTTTAATAATTATTGAGGAGTAAGCTCTGCTGAACTGTTTGACACCAAACATGTCATGATTGGTCAAGGATCCAAGGACAAGATCTCAAAAGTAGGTTTTGCATATTATGCAAATTTAAAAAAAAATTAAGTGGGTGGAGCATAAACAAGAATGACCCAGGCGGCTGACCAGCATGAACAAGAAGGATAAATATGTTCAATTAAGCAAGACAAGCAAGATTGAATAAGTTCAGCAGAGCTTTAATTTAGAATAATTCACCTGTAGCTGTTTCACCAAATGACCACCAGAGCGCAGCAAGAGACCACATATAACCTGCTGGAAATCTATCACTCTATAAGTAGGACAGAACATTCCCTATCAGTGTGTTTCTATTTATTACAAAGAGAGGAAAAGTCCGATTGGGCTCAAAATTGGTACTCATGATCAAGTGGTCTGTATATATATGTGTGTAAATTTGTGTGTTGATAGGGTCAAAGGTTCCTGACTTCTGTCCATTTAGGCTTGAAAAAAGCGATAATACAGGCTTATGGCCTACAAAATGGCTGTTGCTCTTTGGCCATATTAGAGGCAAAAAATATCTGATTTGGCTCAAAATTTGCAATCAAGATCACAATATCAGTCTATATATGTATGTCAATTTCTGTGTCAATAGGGTCAAAGGTTCCTGACTTCTGTCCATTTAGATTTGAAAAAAGCGATAATACAGGCTTGAGGCCTACAAAATCGCTGTAGTTTTCCAGCCGTTGTAGAGGCAAAACATGTCCGATTTGGCTGAAAATTTGCAATCAAGATCAGATTATCAGTCTATATATGTGTATAAATTTGTGTGTTGATAGGGTGAAAGGTTCCTGTCTTCTGTCCATTTAGGTTGGAAAATAGCGATAAATAGAATAAATTGAAAATAGTTATTTTTTCACTGTAGAGCCTACTGAAGACTTATTTGGCTCATACTTGGCAAATGTGCTTCAAATGTCATTGTTAATTAGTAGCTTCAACAGTTTTGGCATGTTTTAAACTTTGACAGAGTTTTGGCCAAATAACTCTGAAAAGGCTTTCACGTACATGTTTGATCAAGGTTTATGGGCCTCAAATAGTTAAAATGTCAAGATTTTTTTGATAATTATTTACCTACAGGGTCTCAAGATTGCATCAAGACCAAAGTTATTTTGATTGATTAAGGACTTAAAGACAAGTTCGAAAAGAGCAATTTTTACTCTTTTGGCCACTGATGAAAATCTTTGCATTTTTGGTAAACACATGTAATTACAAAGTTGTAAAGGCTACAGCAAAGTATACAACTAAAAAAGAATAACAAGCCTAGGCCACTTGTACCTTTAGATATAACTGATTTTCTGCTATAGCTCCCCCTTGAGGCCAATCAACGCCATATTTTAATGGATGATAGAAGGCCCTGAGATACATGTAGGGTATAAGTATCGTCCTGATTGGTCATTGTTTAGCATGTCAAAAGCTTGCTGGAATCTGATTGGCTAATAACGATCGCAAAAATTTGCATATCAAATTTTCCTTCTGTAAAACATTAGGACATAGGCCATAGATGATACATGTCAAAGGAGAGCTTCATAGCTTGTACGGTTCCTGAGAAACAGATTTTTAGCTTTGGCTCCGCCCCCTGGAGGCGTATGTCTACACAGATTGACGGGCTACCTCAGAATCATGTTGGCATCAAAGTTGTAAAGTGGCATTAGTGTAGGTTTCAGCATTCAAAAGTTACAGCTGTTAGAGTAAATTTGGGTGTGCCACGGTAAGATTAATTTGCATATGGCGGCCATATTGTTTACAAATTTCACAATTTTTTCGATAATTATTGAGGTTGGGACTCTGCTGAGTTGTCTGACACCAAATATGACAGGATTGGTCAATGACCCTAGGACAAGTTCTCAAAAGTAGGTTTTGCATATTATGCTAAATAGCAAAAAATCTAAGTGGGCGGAGCTTAGTGGTTCTATTGACCTTTTTGATTTGCCATTAACCAAGGAATCATATAATGCAAGAATTTTTGCTCTAGCTATCAGGGCGTGGCAGTTACGAGGCCTAACGCGTTGACCTTCGCCATAGCGCCCCCTTGAGGCCGATTTGGCTCATCTTTTGAATCTGAGTAGCGGTGAGAAGTACTACCATATGACCAAGTCTCAGCCCTGTAGGCCTTACGGTTTCTTCTGCCCGATCACTTCTATGGCAGAAAAAGAATAAGAATAATAATAATAAATATAGCCGCAAGCGGCGATTTACGGGGTTCGAGCGTTACAGGCAAAGAGACCCCTGGAGGCCAGTTAGGCTTAAAACATGTTGCCGGTTGACCGGCATCGCCAAACTGGATGAGGATGACCAGCATGACCGTGAAGACCAAGCTAGATTACCAGCATGACTAATCTGGATGACAAACTTGTTGACCATATTGACCAAGCTGGAAGACCATAATGACCAAACTGGATGACCAGCATGGCAAAGGTGGTTGGCCAGTATGACCAAGCTGGAAGACCACCATTACTATGAGGACAAAGCTGAATGACCAGCAGGACCATAATGACCAATGTGAATGGCCAGCATGACCAAGCTGGATGGCCAGCATAACCAAGCTGGGTGACCAGCGGGACCATAAAGACCATAATGGCAATGCTAGATGAGTGGTGTGAGTAAACTAGTTGAAAAGCATTGATAAATTGAGCTGTAGTGTTCATCAGGTTTTATGTGGTGTCTTACTGCACTCTAGTGGGCATTTGGTGAAACAAATTCAGTTCTGAAATTGAAAAAACACAAGGCATAAAAAGGGCATATAAATAACCCGTATATAGTATATAAGTTTTGACCTGATTAACATTCCGCCTGTTAAAAGCTTGCTGGAATGTGATTGGCTAATAGTGACCACAAAAGTGTCCATATCAAATTTTCATTTGGTGTACCATTAGTGCATGGGCCATAGATGATAATTGGCTAGGATGACCTTGATAGCTTGTATGGTTCTAGAGAAACAGCTATCGAGCATTTGCCCCGCCCCCTGGGGGGGTGTATGTCTACTTTAACTGACAGGGTATCTGAGAATCATGTAATGATCAAAGGACTGAAGTGGTATTAGTGTCAGGTTAAGCATTCAAAAGTTATAAGTGTTAAAGACATTTTACTGCACCATGGTAGAACTCATTTGCATATGGCGGCCATATTGTTTATAAATGTAAAGATTTTTTAAATAATTACTGAGGAGTAAGCTCTGCTGAACTGTTTGACACCAAACATGTCATGATTGGTCAAGGATCCAAGGACAAGATCTCAAAAGTAGGTTTTGCATATTATGCAAATTTAAAAAAAAATTAAGTGGGTGGAGCATAAACAAGAATGACCCAGGCGGCTGACCATCATGAACAAGAAGGATAAATATGTTCAATTAAGCAAGACAGGCAAGATTGAATAAGTTCAGCAGAGCTTTAATTTAGAATAATTCACCTGTAACTGTTTCACCAAATGACCACCAGAGCGCAGCAAGAGACCACATATAACCTGCTGGAAATCTATCACTCTATAAGTAAGACAGAACATTCCCTATCAGTGTGTTTCTATTTATTAAAAAGAGAAGAAAAGTCTGATTGGGCTCCAAATTGGTACTCATGATCAAGTGGTCTGTATATACATGTATGTAAATTTGTGTGTTGATAGGGTCAAAGGTTCCTGACTTCTGACCATTTAGGTTTGAAAAAAGTGATAATACAGGCTTATGGCCTACAAAATGGCTGTTGCTCTTTGGCCATATTAGAGGCAAAAAATATCTGATTTGGCTCAAAATTTGCAATCAAGATCACAATTTCAGTCTATATATGTATGTCAATTTCTGTGTCAATAGGGTCAAAGGTTCCTGACTTCTGTCCATTTAGATTTGAAAAAAGCGATAATACAGGCTTGAGGCCTACAAAATCGCTGTAGTTTTCCAGCCGTTGTAGAGGCAAAACATGTCCGATTTGGCTGAAAATTTGCAATCAAGATCAGATTATCAGTCTATATATGTGTATAACTTTGTGTGTTGATAGGGTGAAAGGTTCCTGTCTTCTGTCCATTTAGGTTGGAAAATAGCGATGAATAGAATAAATTGAAAATAGTTTTTTTTCACTGTAGAGCCTACTGACGACTTATTTGGCTCATACTTGGCACATGTGCTTCAAATGTCATTGTTAATTAGTAGCTTCAACAGTTTTGGCATGTTTTAAACTTTGACAGAGTTTTGGCCAAATAACTCTGAAAAGGCTTTCACGTACATGTTTGATCAAGGTTTATGGGCCTCAAATAGTTAAAATGTCAAGATTTTTTTGATAATTATTTACCTGCAGGGTCTCAAGATTGCATCAAGACCAAATTTGTTTTGATTGATTAAGGACTTAAAGACAAGTTCGAAAAGAGCAATTTTTACTCTTTTGGCCACTGATGAAAATCTTTGCATTTTTGGTAAACATATGTAATAACAAAGTTGTAAAGGCTACAGCAAAGTATACAACTAAAAAAGAATAACAAGCCTAGGCCACTTGTACCTTTAGATATAACTGATTTTCTGCTATAGCGCCCCCTTGAGGCCAATCAACGCCATATTTTAATGGATGATAGAAGGCCCTGAGATACATGTAGGGTATAAGTATCGTCCTGATTGGTCATTGTTTAGCATGTCAAAAGCTTGCTGGAATCTGATTGGCTAATAACGATCGCAAAAATTTGCATATCAAATTTTCCTTCTGTAAAACATTAGGACATAGGCCATAGATGATACATGTCAAAGGAGAGCTTCATAGCTTGTACGGTTCCTGAGAAACAGATTTTTAGCTTTGGCTCCGCCCCCTGGGGGCGTATGTCTACACACATTGAAGGGCTACCTCAGAATCATGTTGGCATCAAAGTTGTAAAGTTGCATTAGTGTAGGTTTAAGCATTCAAAAGTTACAGCTGTTAGAGTAAATTTGGGTGTGCCACGGTAAGATTAATTTGCATATGGCGGCCATATTGTTTACAAATTTCACAATTTTTTCGATAATTATTGAGGTTGGGACTCTGCTGAGTTGTTTGACACCAAATATGACAGGATTGGTCAATGACCCTAGGACAAGTTCTCAAAAGTAGGTTTTGCATATTATGCTAAATAGCAAAAAATCTAAGTGGGCGGAGCTTAGTGGTTCTATTGACCTTTTTGATTTGCCATTAACCAAGGAATCATATAATGCAAGAATTTTTGCTCTAGCTATCAGGGCGTAGGAGTTACGGGGCCAAACGCGTTGACCTTCGCCATAGCGCCCCCTTGAGGCCGATCGGGCTCATCTTTTGAATCTGAGTAGCGGTGAGAAGTACTACCATATGACCAAGTCTCAGCCCTGTAGGCCTTACGGTTTCTTCTGCCCAATCACTTCTATGGCAGAAAAAGAATAAGAATAATAATAATAATAATAAATATAGCCGCAAGCGGCGATTTACGGGGTTCGAGCGTTACAGGCAAAGAGACCTCTGGAGGCCAGTTAGGCTTAAAACATGTTGCCGGTTGACCGGCATCGCCAAACTGGATGAGGATGACCAGCATGACCGTGAAGACCAAGCTAGATTCCCAGCATGACTAATCTGGATGACAAACTTGTTGACCATATTGACCAAGCTGGAAGACCATAATGACCAAACTGGATGACCAGCATGGCAAAGGTGGTTGGCCAGTATGACCAAGCTGGAAGACCACCATTACTATGAGGACAAAGCTGAATGACCAGCAGGACCATAATGACCAATGTGAATGGCCAGCATGACCAAGCTGGATGGCCAGCATAACCAAGCTGGGTGACCAGCGTGACCATAAAGACCATAATGGCAATGCTAGATGAGTGGTGTGAGTAAACTAGTTGAAAAGCATTGATAAATTGAGCTGTAGTGTTCATCAGGTTTTATGTGGTGTCTTACTGCACTCTAGTGCGCATTTGGTGAAACAAATTCAGTTCTTAAATTGAAAAAACACAAGGCATAAAAAGGGCATATAAATAACCCGTATATAGTATATAAGTCTTGACCTGATTAACATTCCGCCTGTTAAAAGCTTGCTGGAATGTGATTGGCTAATAGTGACCACAAAAGTGTCCATATCAAATTTTCATTTGGTGTACCATTAGTGCATGGGCCATAGATGATAATTGGCTAGGATGACCTTGATAGCTTGTATGGTTCTAGAGAAACAGCTATCGAGCATTGGCCCCACCCCCTGGGGGGGTGTATGTCTACTTAAACTGACAGGGTATCTGAGAATCATGTAATGATCAAAGGACTGAAGTGGTATTAGTGTCAGGTTAACCATTCAAAAGTTATGTGTTAAAGACATTTTACTGCACCGTGGTAGAACTCATTTGCATATGGCGGCCATATTGTTTATAAATGTAAAGATTTTTTAAATAATTATTGAGGAGTAAGCTCTGCTGAACTGTTTGACACCAAACATGTCATGATTGGTCAAGGATCCAAGGACAAGATCTCAAAAGTAGGTTTTGCATATTATGCAAATTAAAAAAAAAATTAAGTGGGTGGAGCATAAACAAGAATGACCCAGGCGGCTGACCAACATGAACAAGAAGGATAAATATGTTCAATTAAGCAAGACAAGCAAGATTGAATAAGTTCAGCAGAGCTTTAATTTAGAATAATTCACCTGTAGCTGTTTCACCAAATGACCACCAGAGCGCAGCAAGAGACCACATATAACCTGCTGGAAATCTATCACTCTATAAGTAAGACAGAACATTCCCTATCAGTGTGTTTCTATTTATTAAAAAGAGAAGAAAAGTCCGATTGGGCTCCAAATTGGTATTCATGATCAAGTGGTCTGTATATACATGTATGTAAATTTGTGTGTTGATAGGGTCAAAGGTTCCTGACTTCTGACCATTTAGATTTGAAAAAAGCGATAATACAGGCTTGAGGCCTACAAAATCGCTGTAGTTTTCCAGCTGTTGTAGAGGCAAAACATGTCCGATTTGGCTGAAAATTTGCAATCAAGATCAGATTTTCAGTCTATATACGTGTATAAATGTGTGTGTTGATAGGGTGAAAGGTTCCTGTCTTCTGTCCATTTAGGTTGGAAAATAGCGATAAATAGAATAAATTGAAAATAGTTATTTTTTCACTGTAGAGCCTACTGACGACTTATTTGGCTCATACTTGGCACATGTGCTTCAAATGTCATTGTTAATTAGTAGCTTCAACAGTTTTGGCATGTTTTAAACTTTGACAGAGTTTTGGCCAAATAACTCTGAAAAGGCTTTCACGTACATGTTTGATCAAGGTTTATGGGCCTCAAGTAGTTAAAATTTCAAGATTTTTTTGATAATTATTTACCTACAGGGTCTCAAGATTGCAGCAAGACCAAATTTGTTTTGATTGATTAAGGACTTAAAGACAAGTTCGAAAAGAGCAATTTTTACTCTTTTGGCCACTGATGAAAATCTTTGCATTTTTGGTAAACATATGTAATTACAAAGTTGTAAAGGCTACAGCAAAGTATACAACTAAAAAAGAATAACAAGCCTAGGCCACTTGTACCTTTAGATATAACTGATTTTCTGCTATAGCGCCCCCTTGAAGCCAATCAACGCCATATTTTAATGGATGATAGAAGGCCCTGAGGTTCACGTAGGGTATAAGTATCGTCCTGATTGGTCATTGTTTAGCATGTCAAAAGCTTGCTGGAATCTGATTGGCTAATAACGATCGCAAAAATTTGCATATCAAATTTTCCTTCAGTAAAACATTAGGACATAGGCCATAGATGATATATGTCAAAGGAGAGCTTCATAGCTTGTACGGTTCCTGAGAAACAGATTTTTAGCTTTAGCTCCGCCCCCTGGGGGCGTATGTCTACACAGATTGACGGGCTACCTCAGAATAATGTTGGCATCAAAGTTGTAAAGTGGCATTAGTGTAGGTTTAAGCATTCAAAAGTTACAGCTGTTAGAGTAAATTTGGGTGTGCCACGGTAAGATTAATTTGCATATGGCGGCCATATTGTTTACAAATTTCACAATTTTTTCGATAATTATTGAGGTTGAGACTCTGCTGAGTTGTTTGACACCAAATATGACAGGATTGGTCAATGACCCTAGGACAAGTTCTCAAAAGTAGGTTTTGCATATTATGCTAAATAGCAAAAAATCTAAGTGGGCGGAGCTTAGTGGTTCTATTGACCTTTTTGATTTGCCATTAACCAAGGAATCATATAATGCAAGAATTTTTGCTCTAGCTATCAGGGCGTAGGAGTTACGGGGCCAAATGCGTTGACCTTCGCCATAGCGCCCCCTTGAGGCCGATCGGGCTCATCTTTTGAATCTGAGTAGCGGTGAGAAGTACTACCATATGACCAAGTCTCAGCCCTGTAGGCCTTACGGTTTCTTCTGCCCAATCACTTCTATGGCAGAAAAAGAATAAGAACTATAATAATAATAATAATAATAATAATAATAATCAGAACAATTACAATAGGGTTTCTAGCACTACGTGCTCGAACCCCTAATAATCAGAACAATTACAATAGGGTTTCTAGCACTACGTGCTCGAACCCCTAAATATAGCCGCAAGCGGCGATTTACGGGGTTCGAGCGTTACAGGCAAAGAGACCCCTGGAGGCCAGTTAGGCTTAAAACATGTTGCCGGTTGACCGGCTTCGCCAAACTGGATGAGGATGACCAGCATGACCGTGAAGACCAAGCTAGCATGACTAATCTGGATGACAAACTTGTTGACCATATTGACCAAGCTGGAAGACCATAACGACCAAACTGGATGAGCAGCATGGCAAAGGTGGTTGGCCAGTATGACCAAGCTGGAAGACCACCATTACTATGAGGACAAAGCTGAATGACCAGCAGGACCATAATGACCAATGTGAATGGCCAGCATGACCAAGCTGGATGGCCAGCATAACCAAGCTGGGTGACCAGCGTGACCATAAAGACCATAATGGCAATGCAAGATTAGTGGTGTGAGTAAACTAGTTGAAAAGCATTGATAAATTGAGCTGTAGTGTTCATCAGGTTTTATGTGGTGTCTTACTGCACTCTAGTGGGCTTTGGTGAAACAAATTCAGTTCTTAAATTGAAAAAACACAAGGCATAAAAAGGGCATATAAATAACCCGTATATAAGTTTTGACCTGATTAGCATTCCGCCTGTTAAAAGCTTGCTGGAATGTGATTGGCAAATAGTGACCACAAAAGTGTCCATATCAAATTTTTATTTGGTGTACCACTAGTGCATGGGCCATAGATGATAATTGGCAAGGATGACCTTGATAGCTTGTATGGTTCTAGAGAAACAGCTATCTAGCATTGGCCCCGCCCCCTGGGGGTGTATGTCTACTTAAACTGACAGGGTATCTGAGAATCATGTATTGATCAAAGGACTGAAGTGGTATTAATGTCAGGTTAAGCATTCAAAAGTTATAAGTGTTAAAGACATTTTACTGCACCATGGTAGAACTAATTTGCATATGGCGGCCATATTGTTTACAAATGTAAAGATTTTTTAAATAATTATTGATGAGTAAGCTCTGCTGAACTGTTTGACACCAAACATGTCATGATTGGTCAAGGAGCCAAGGACAAGATCTTAAAAGTATGTTTTGCATTTTATGCTAATTTAAAAATTAAGTGGGTGGAGCATAAACAAGAATGACCCAGGTGGCTGAGCAGCATGACCAAGAAGGATAAAGATGTTCAATTAAGCAAGACAAGCAAGATTGAATAAGTTCAGCAGAGCTTTAATTTAGAATAATTCACCTGTAGCTGTTTCACCAAATGACCACCAGAGCGCAGCAAGAGACCACATATAACCTGCTGGAAATCTATCACTCTATAAGTAAGACAGAACATTCCCTATCAGTGTGTTTCTATTTATTAAAAAGAGAAGAAAAGTCCTATTGGGCTCCAAATTGGTACTCATGATCAAGTGGTCTGTATATACATGTATGTAAATTTGTGTGTTGATAGGGTCAAAGGTTCCTGACTTCTGACCATTTAGGTTGGAAAAAAGTGATAATACAGGCTTATGGCCTACAAAATGGCTGTTGCTCTTTGGCCATATTAGAGGCCAAAAATATCTGATTTGGCTCAAAATTTGCAATCAAGATCACAATATCAGACTATATATGTATGTCAATTTCTGTGTCAATAGGGTCAAAGGTTCCTGACTTCTGTCCATTTAGATTTGAAAAAAGCGATAATACAGGCTTGAGGCCTACAAAATCGCTGTAGTTTTCCAGCCATTGTAGAGGCAAAACATGTCCGATTTGGCTGAAAATTTGCAATCAAGATCAGATTATCAGTCTATATATGTGTTTAAATTTGTGTGTTGATAGAGTGAAAGGTTCCTGTCTTCTGTCCATTTAGGTTGGAAAATAGCGATAAATAGAATAAATTGAAAATAGTTATTTTTTCACTGTAGAGCCTACTGAAGACTTATTTGGCTCATACTTGGCACATGTACTTCAAATGTCATTGTTAATTAGTAGCTTCAACAGTTTTGGCATGTTTTAAACTTTGACAGACTTTTGGCCAAATAACTCTGAAAAGGCTTTCACGTTCATGTTTGATCAAGGTGTTGGGGCCATAAAAAGTTAAAATTCCAACATTTTTTTGATAATTATTTACCTACACGGTCTCAAGATTGTGAAAAGACCAAAGTTGATTTAATTGGTTGAATATCCAGGGACTAGTTCGAAAAGTGCAATTTTTACTCTACTGGCCACTGATGCAAAACAATACATTTTTGGTAAAGACATGTAATTACAAAGTTGTAAAGGTTACAGCAAAGCATATAACTCAAAAAGAATAACAAGCCTAGGCCACTTGTACCTTTAGATATAACTGATTTTCTGCTATAGCGCCCCCTAGAGGCCAATCAACGCCATATTTTAATGAATGATAGAAGGCCCTCATATACATGTAGCGTATAAGTATCGTCCTGATTGGTGATTGTTTAGCCTGTCAAAAGCTTGCTGTAATCTGATTGGCTAATAGCCAACACAAAAATTCACACATCAAAATATCCTTCGGTAGACCATTAGGACATAGGCCACAGAGGATACATGCCAAACGAGAGCTTGATAGCTTGTACGGTTCCTGAGAAACAGATTTTTAGCTTTGGCTCCGCCCCCTGGGGGCGTACGTCTACACAGATAGACAGGCTACCTCAGAATCATGTTAGTAACAAAGGTCTAAAGCGGCATTAGTGTCAGTTTAAGCATTCAAAAGTTACAGCTGTTAGAGTGAATTTTGGTGTGCCACGGTAAGATTAATTTGCATATGGCGGCCATATTGTTTAGAAATTTCAAGATTTTTTCGATAATTATTGAAGTTGGGACTCTGCTGAGTTGTTTGACACCAAACTTGTCAGGATTGGTCAAAAATCCACAGACTAGTTCGCAAAAGTAGGTTTTGCATTTTATGCTAAATAGCAAAAAATCTAAGTGGGCGGAGCTTAGTGGTTCTATTGACCTTTTTGATTTGCCATTAACCAAGGAATCATATAATGCAAGAATTTTTGCTCTAGCTATCAGGGCGTAGGAGTTACGGGGCCAAACGCGTTGACCTTCGCCATAGCGCCCCCTTGAGGCCGATCGGGCTCATCTTTTGAATCTGAGTAGCGGTGAGAAGTACTACCATATGACCAAGTCTCAGCCCTGTAGGCCTTATGGTTTCTTCTGCCCAATCACTTCTATGGCAGAAAAAGAATAAGAACTATAATAATAATAAATATAGCCGCAAGCGGCGATTTACGGGGTTCGAGCGTCACAGGCAAAGAGGCCCCTGGAGGCCAGTTAGGCTTAAAACCTGTTGCTGGTTGACCGTCATCACCAAACTGGATAACCAAGCTGGGTAACCAGCGTGACCATAAAGACCAAAATGACAATGCTAGATGAGTGGTGTGAGTAAACTAGTTGAAAAGCATTGATAAATTGAGCTGTAGTGTTCATCAGGTTTTATGTGGTGTCTTGCTGCACTCTAGTGGGCATTTGGTGAAACAACTTCAGTTCTTAAATTCAAAAAACACAAGGCATAAAAAGGGCATATAAATAACCCATATATAGTGTATAAGTTTTGACCTGATAAACATTCTGCCTGTCAAAAGCTTGCTGGAATGTGATTGGCTAATAGTGACCACAAAAGTGTCCATATCAAATTTTCATTTGGTGTACCATTAGTGCATGGGCCATAGATGATAATTGGCAAGGATGACCTTGATAGCTTGTATGGTTGTAGAGAAACAGCTATCGAGCATTGGCCCCGCCCCCTGGGGGGGTGTATGTCTACTTAAACTCACAGGGTATCTGAGAATCATGTAATGATCAAAGGTCTGAAGTGGTATTAGTGTCAGGTTAAGCATTCAAAAGTTATAAGTGTTAAAGACATTTTACTGCACCATGGTAAAACTAATTTGCATATGGCGGCCATATTGTTTATAAATGTAAAGATTTTTTTTTTATAATTATTGAGGAGTAAGCTCTGCTGAACTGTTTGACACCAAACATGTCATGATTGGTCAAGGAGGCAAAGACAAGATCTCAAAAGTAGGTTTTGCATATTATGCAAATTAAAAAAAAATTAAGTGGGTGGAGCATAAATAAGAATGACCCAGGTGGCTGACTAGCATGACCAAGAAGGATAAATATGTTCAATTAAGCAAGACAAAAATGATTAAATAAGTTCAGCAGAGCTTTAATTTAGAATAATTCAAATGTAGCTGTTTCACCAAATGACCACCAGAGCGCAGCAAGAGACCATATATAACCTGCTGGAAATCTATCACTCTATAAGTAAGACAGAACATTCCCTATCAGTGTGTTTCTATTTATTAAAAAGAGAAGAAAAGTCCGATTGGGCTCCAAATTGGTACTCATGATCAAGTGGTCTGCATATATATGTGTGTAAATTTGTGTGTTGATAGGGTTAAAGGTTCCTGACTTCTGTCCATTTAGGTTTGAAAAAAGCGATAATACAGGCTTATGGCCTACAAAATGGCTGTTGCTCTTTGGCCATATTAGAGGCAAAAAATATCTGTTTTGGCTCAAAATTTGCAATCAAGATCACAATATCAGTCTATATATGTATGTCAATTTCTGTGTCGATAGGGTCAAAGGTTCCTGACTTATGTCCATTTAGGTTTGAAAAAAGCGATAATACAGGCTTGAGGCCTACAAAATCGCTGTAGTTTTCCAGCCGTTGTAGAGGGAAAACATGTCCGATTTGGCTGAAAATTTGCAATCAAGATCAGATTATCAGTCTATATATGTGTATAAATTTGTGTGTTGATAGGGTGAAAGGTTCCTGTCTTCTGTCCATTTAGGTTGGAAAATAGCGATAAATAGAATAAATTGAAAATAGTTATTTTTTCACTGTAGAGCCTACTGAAGACTTATTTGGCTCATACTTGGCAAATGTGCTTCAAATGTCATTGTTAATTAGTAGCTTCAACAGTTTTGGCATGTTTTAAACTTTGACAGAGTTTTGGCCAAATAACTCTGAAAAGGCTTTCACGTACATGTTTGATCAAGGTTTATGGGCCTCAAATAGTTAAAATGTCAAGATTTTTTTGATAATTATTTACCTACAGGGTCTCAAGATTGCATCAAGACCAAATTTGTTTTGATTGATTAAGGACTTAAAGACAAGTTCGAAAAGAGCAATTTTTACTCTTTTGGCCACTGATGAAAATCTTTGCATTTTTGGTAAATACATGTAATTACAAAGTTGTAAAGGCTATAGCAAAGTATACAATTCAAAAAGAATAACAAGCTTAGGCCACTTGTACCTTTAGATATAACTGATTTTCTGCTATAGCGCCCCCTTGAGGCCAATCAACGCCATATTTTAATGGATGATAGAAGGCCCTCATATACATGTAGGGTATAAGTATCGTCCTGATTGGTGATTGTTTAGCCTGTCAAAAGCTTGCTGGAAGCTGATTGGCTAATAGCGATCGCAAAAATTTGCATATCAAATTTTCCTTCTGTGAAACATTAGAACATAGGCCATAGATGATACATGCCAAAGGAGAGCTTCGTAGCTTGTACGGTTCCTGAGAAACAGATTTTTAGCTTTGGCTCCGCCCCCTGGAGGCGTATGTCTACACAGATTGACACGCTACCTCAGAATCATGTTGGCATCAAAGGTCTAAAGTGGCATTAGTGTAGGTTTAAGCATTCAAAAGTTACAGCTGTTAGAGTAAATTTGGGTGTGCTACGGTAAGATTAATTTGCATATGGCGGCCATATTGTTTACAAATTTCACAATTTTTTCGATAATTATTAAGGTTGGGACTCTGCTGAGTTGTTTGACACCAAATATGACAGGATTGGTCAATGACCCTAGGACAAGTTCTCAAAAGTAGGTTTTGCATATTATGCTAAATAGCAAAAAATCTAAGTGGGCGGAGCTTAGTGGTTTTATTGACCTTTTTGATTTGCCATTAACCAAGGAATCATATAATGCAAGAATTTTTGCTCTAGCTATCAGGGCGTGGGAGTTACGAGGCCAAACGCGTTGACCTTCGCCATAGCGCCCCCTTGAGGCCGATCGGGCTCATCTTTTGAATCTGAGTAGCGGTGAGAAGTACTACCATATGACCAAGTCTCAGCCCTGTAGGCCTTACGGTTTCTTCTGCCCAATCACTTCTATGGCAGAAAAAGAATAAGAATAATAATAATAATAATAATCAGAACAATTACAATAGGGTTTCTAGCACTACGTGCTCGAACCCCTAAATATAGCCGCAAGCGGCGATTTACGGGGTTCGAGCGTTACAGGCAAAAAGACCCCTGGAGGCCAGTTAGGCTTAAAACATGTTGCCGGTTGACCGGCATCGCCAAACTGGATGAGGATGACCAGCATGACCGTGAAGACCAAGCTAGATTACCAGCATGACTAATCTGGATGACAAACTTGTTGACCATATTGACCAAGCTGGAAGACCATAATGACCAAACTGGATGACCAGCATGGCAAAGGTGGTTGGCCAGTATGACCAAGCTGGAAGACCACCATTACTATGAGGACAAAGCTGAATGACCAGCAGGACCATAATGACCAATGTGAATGGCCAGCATGACCAAGCTGGATGGCCAGCATAACCAAGCTCGGTGACCAGCGTGACCATAAAGACCATAATGACAATGCTAGATGAGTGGTGTGAGTAAACTAGTTGAAAAGCATTGATAAATTGAGCTGTAGTGTTCATCAGGTTTTATGTGGTGTCTTGCTGCACTCTAGTGGGCATTTGGTGAAACAACTTCAGTTCTTAAATTCAAAAAACACAAGGCATAAAAAGGGCATATAAATAACCCATATATAGTGTATAAGTTTTGACCTGATAAACATTCTGCCTGTCAACAGCTTGCTGGAATGTGATTGGCTAATAGTGACCACAAAAGTGTCCATATCAAATTTTCATTTGGTGTACCATTAGTGCATGGGCCATAGATGATAATTGTCAAGGATGACCTTGATAGCTTGTATGGTTGTAGAGAAACAGCTATCGAGCATTGGCTCTGCCCCCTGGGGGTGTATGTCTACTTAAACTCACAGGGTATCTGAGAATCATGTAATGATCAAAGGACTGAAGTGGTATTAGTGTCAGGTTAAGCATTCAAAAGTTATAAGTGTTAAAGACATTTTACTGCACCATGGTAAAACTAATTTGCATATGGCGGCCATATTGTTTATAAATGTAAAGATTTTTTTTAATAATTATTGAGGAGTAAGCTCTGCTGAACTGTTTGACACCAAACATGTCATGATTGGTCAAGGAGGCAAAGACAAGATCTCAAAAGTAGGTTTTGCATATTATGCAAATTTTTAAAAAAATTAAGTGGGTGGAGCATAAACAAGAATGACCCAGGCGGCTGACCAGCATGAACAAGAAGGATAAATATGTTCAATTAAGCAAGACAAGCAAGATTGAATAAGTTCAGCAGAGCTTTAATTTAGAATAATTCACCTGTAGCTGTTTCACCAAATGACCACCAGAGCGCAGCAAGAGACCACATATAACCTGCTGGAAATCTATCACTCTATAAGTAAGACAGAACATTCCCTATCAGTGTGTTTCTATTTATTAAAAAGAGAAGAAAAGTCCGATTGGGCTCCAAATTGGTACTCATGATCAAGTGGTCTGCATATATATGTGTGTAAATTTGTGTGTTGATAAGGTCAAAGGTTCCTGACTTCTGTCCATTTAGATTTGAAAAAAGCGATAATACAGGCTTGAGGCCTACAAAATTGCTGTAGTTTTCCAGCCGTTGTAGAGGGAAAACATGTCCGATTTTGCTGAAAATTTGCAATCAAGATCAGATTATCAGTCTATATATGTGTATAAATTTGTGTGTTGATAGGGTGAAAGGTTCCTGTCTTCTGTCCATTTAGGTTGGAAAATAGCGATAAATAGAATAAACTGAAAATAGTTATTTTTTCACTGTAGAGCCTACTGAAGACTTATTTGGCTCATACTTGGCACATGTGCTTCAAATGTCATTGTTAATTAGTAGCTTCAACAGTTTTGGCATGTTTTAAACTTTGACAGAGTTTTGGCCAAATAACTCTGAAAAGGCTTTCACGTACATGTTTGATCAAGGTTTATGGGCCTCAAATAGTTAAAATGTCAAGATTTTTTTGATAATTATTTACCTACAGGGTCTCAAGATTGCATCAAGACCAAATTTGTTTTGATTGATTAAGGACTTAAAGACAAGTTCGAAAAGAGCAATTTTTACTCTTTTGGCCACTGATGAAAATCTTTGCATTTTTGGTAAACATATGTAATTACAAAGTTGTAAAGGCTACAGCAAAGTATACAATTCAAAAAGAATAACAAGCCTAGGCCACTTGTACCTTTAGATATAACTGATTTTCTGCTATAGTGCCCCCTTGAGGCCAATCAACGCCATATTTTAAAGGATGATAGAAGGCCCTCATATACATGTAGGGTATAAGTATATTCCTGATTGGTGATTGTTTAGCCTGTCAAAAGCTTGCTGGAAGCTGATTGGCTAATAGCGATCGCAAAAATTTGCATATCAAATTTTCCTTCTGTGAAACATTAGAACATAGGCCATAGATGATACATGCCAAAGAAGAGCTTCGTAGCTTGTACGGTTCCTGAGAAACAGATTTTTAGCTTTGGCTCCGCCCCCTGGAGGCGTATGTCTACACAGATTGAAGGGCTACCTCAGAATCATGTTGGCATCAAAGTTCTAAAGTGGCATTAGTGTAGGTTTAAGCATTCAAAAGTTACAGCTGTTAGAGTAAATTTGGGTGTGCTACGGTAAGATTAATTTGCATACGGCGGCCATATTGTTTACAAATTTCACAATTTTTTCGATAATTATTAAGGTTGGGACTCTGCTGAGTTGTTTGACACCAAATATGACAGGATTGGTCAATGACCCTAGGACAAGTTCTCAAAAGTAGGTTTTGCATATTATGCTAAATAGCAAAAAATCTAAGTGGGCGGAGCTTAGTGGTTCTATTGACCTTTTTGATTTGCCATTATCCAAGGAATCATATAATGCAAGAATTTTTGCTCTAGCTATTAGGGCGTGGGAGTTACGAGGCCAAACGCGTTGACCTTCGCCATAGCGCCCCCTTGAGGCCGATCGGGCTCATCTTTTGAATCTGAGTAGCGGTGAGAAGTACTACCATATGACCAAGTCTCAGCCCTGTAGGCCTTACGGTTTCTTCTGCCCAATCACTTCTATGGCAGAAAAAGAATAAGAATAATAATAATAATAATCAGAACAATTACAATAGGGTTTCTAGCACTACGTGCTCGAACCCCTAATAATAATAATAATAATCAGAACAATTACAATAGGGTTTCTAGCACTACGTGCTCGAACCCCTAATAATCAGAACAATTACAATAGGGTTTCTAGCACTACGTGCTCGAACCCCTAATAATCAGAACAATTACAATAGGGTTTCTAGCACTACGTGCTCGAACCCCTAATAAAACATGTTGCCAGTTGACCGGCATCGCCAAACTGGATGAGGATGACCAGCATGACCGTGAAGACCAAGCTAGATTACCAGCATGACTAATCTGGATGACAAACTTGTTGACCATATTGACCAAGCTGGAAGACCATAATGACCCAACTGGATGACCAGCATGGCAAAGGTGGTTGGCCAGTATGACCAAGCTGGAAGACCACCATTACTATGAGGACAAAGCTGAATGACCAGCAGGACCATAATGACCAATGTGAATGGCCAGCATGACCAAGCTGGATGGCCAGCATAACCAAGCTGGGTGACCAGCGTGACCATAAAGACCATAATGGCAATGCTAGATGAGTGGTGTGAGTAAACTAGTTGAAAAGCATTGATAAATTGAGCTGTAGTGTTCATCAGGTTTTATGTGGTGTCTTACTGCACTCTAGTGGGCATTTGGTGAAACAAATTCAGTTCTTAAATTGAAAAAACACAAGGCATAAAAAGGGAATATAAATAACCCGTATATAGTATATAAGTTTTGACCTGATTAACATTCCGCCTGTTAAAAGCTTGCTGGAATGTGATTGGCTAATAGTGACCACAAAAGTGTCCATATCAAATTTTCATTTGGTGTACCATTAGTGCATGGGCCATAGATGATAATTGGCTAGGATGACCTTGATAGCTTGTATGGTTCTAGAGAATTAGCTATCGAGCATTGGCCCCGCCCCGTAGGGGTGTATGTCTACTTAAACTGACAGGGTATCTGAGAATCATGTAATGATCAAAGGACTGAAGTGGTATTAGTGTCAGGTTAAGCATTCAAAAGTTATGTGTTAAAGACATTTTACTGCACCATGGTAGAACTCATTTGCATATGGCGGCCATATTGTTTATAAATGTAAAGATTTTTTTAATAATTATTGAGGAGTAAGCTCTGCTGAACTGTTTGACACCAAACATGTCATGATTGGTCAAGGATCCAAGGACAAGATCTCAAAAGTAGGTTTTGCATATTATGCAAATTTAAAAAAAAATTAAGTGGGTGGAGCATAAACAAGAATGACCCAGGCGGCTGACCAGCATGAACAAGAAGGATAAATATGTTCAATTAAGCAAGACAAGCAAGATTGAATAAGTTCAGCAGAGCTTTAATTTAGAATAATTCAACTGTAACTGTTTCACCAAATGACCACCAGAGCGCAGCAAGAGACCACATATAACCTGCTGGAAATCTATCACTCTATCAGAAAGACAGAACATTCCCTATCAGTGTGTTTCTATTTATTAAAAAGAGAAGAAAAGTCCGATTGGGCTCCAAATTGGTACTCATGATCAAGTGGTCTGTATATACATGAATGTAAATTTGTGTGTTGATAGGGTCAAAGGTTCCTGACTTCTGACCATTTAGGTTTGAAAAAAGTGATAATACAGGCTTATGGCCTACAAAATGGCTGTTGCTCTTTGGCCATATTAGAGGCAAAAAATATCTGATTTGGCTCAAAATTTGCAATCAGGATCACAATATCAGTCTATATATGTATGTCAATTTCTGTGTCAATAGGGTCAAAGGTTCCTGACTTCTGTCCATTTAGATTTGAAAAAAGCGATAATACAGGCTTGAGGCTTACAAAATCGCTGTAGTTTTCCAGCCGTTGTAGAGGCAAAACATGTCCGATTTGGCTGAAAATTTGCAATCACGATCAGATTATCAGTCTATATATGTGGATAATTTTGTGTGTTGATAGGGTGAAAGGTTCCTGTCTTCTGTCCATTTAGGTTGGAAAATAGCGATAAATAGAATAAATTGAAAATAGTTATTTTATCACTGTAGAGCCTACTGAAGACTTATTTGGCTCATACTTGGCACATGTGCTTCAAATGTCATTGTTAATTAGTAGCTTCAACAGTTTTGGCATGTTTTAAACTTTGACAGAGTTTTGGCCAAATAACTCTGAAAAGGCTTTCACGTACATGCTTGATCAAGGTTTATGGGCCTCAAATAGTTAAAATGTCAAGATTTTTTTGATAATTATTTACCTACAGGCTCTCAAGATTGCATCAAGACCAAATTTGTTTTGATTGATTAAGGACTTAAAGACAAGTTCGAAAAGAGCAATTTTTACTCTTTTGGCCACTGATTAAAATCTTTGCATTTTTGGTAAACATATGTAATTACAAAGTTGTAAAGGCTACTGCAAAGTATACAAATCAACAAGAATAACAAGCCTAGGCCACTTGTACCTTTAGATATAACTGATTTTCTGCTATAGCGCCCCCTTGAGGCCAATCAACGCCATATTTTAATGGATGATAGAAGGCCCTGAGATACATGTAGGGTATAAGTATCGTCCTGATTGGTCATTGTTTAGCATGTCAAAAGCTTGCTGGAATCTGATTGGCTAATAACGATCGCAAAAATTTGCATATCAAATTTTCCTTCTGTAAAACATTAGGACATAGGCCATAGATGATACATGTCAAAGGAGAGCTCCATAGCTTGTACGGTTCCTGAGAAACAGATTTTTAGCTTTGGCTCCGCCCCCTGGGGGCGTATGTCTACACAGATTGACGGGCTACCTCAGAATCATGTTGGCATCAAAGTTGTAAAGTGGCATTAGTGTAGGTTTAAGCATTCAAAAGTTACAGCTGTTAGAGTAAATTTGGGTGTGCCACGGTAAGATTAATTTGCATATGGCGGCCATATTGTTTACAAATTTCACAATTTTTTCGATAATTATTGAGGTTGGGACTCTGCTGAGTTGTTTGACACCAAATATGACAGGATTGGTCAATGACCCTAGGACAAGTTCTCAAAAGTAGGTTTTGCATATTATGCTAAATAGCAAAAAATCTAAGTGGGCGGAGCTTGGTGGTTCTATTGACCTTTTTGATTTGCCATTAACCAAGGAATCATATAATGCAAGAATTTTTGCTCTAGCTATCAGGGCGTAGGAGTTACGAGGCCAAACGCGTTGACCTTCGCCATAGCGCCCCCTTGAGGCCGATCGGGCTCATCTTTTGAATCTGAGTAGCGGTGAGAAGTACTACCATATGACCAAGTCTCAGCCCTGTAGGCCTTACGGTTTCTTCTGCCCAATCACTTCTATGGCAGAAAAAGAATAAGAACTATAATAATAATAAATATAGCCGCAAGCGGCGATTTACGGGGTTCGAGCGTTACAGGCAAAGACGCCCCTGGAGGCCAGTTAGGCTTAAAACATGTTGCTGGTTGACCGGCATCACCAAACTGGATGACCAGCATGGCAAAGGTGGTTGGCCAGTATGACCAAGCTGGAAGACCACCATTACTATGAGGACAAAGCTGAATGACCAGCAGGACCATAATGACCAATGTGAATGGCCAGCATGACCAAGCTGGATGGCCAGCATAACCAAGCTGGGTGACCAGCGTGACCATAAAGACCATAATGGCAATGCTAGATGAGTGGTGTGAGTAAACTAGTTGAAAAGCATTGATAAATTGAGCTGTAGTGTTCATCAGGTTTTATGTGGTGTCTTACTGCACTCTATTGCGCATTTGGTGAAACAAATTCAGTTCTTAAATTGAAAAAACACAAGGCATAAAAAGGGCATATAAATAACCCGTATATAGTATATAAGTTTTGACCTGATTAACATTCCGCCTGTTAAAAGCTTGCTGGAATGTGATTGGCTAATAGTGACCACAAAAGTGTCCATATCAAATTTTCATTTGGTGTACCATTAGTGCATGGGCCATAGATGATAATTGGCTAGGATGACCTTGATAGCTTGTATGGTTCTAGAGAAACAGCTATCGAGCATTGGCTCCGCCCCCTGGGGGTGTATGTCTACTTAAACTGACAGGGTATCTGAGAATCATGTAATGATCAAAGGACTGAAGTGGTATTAGTGTCAGGTTAAGCATTCAAAAGTTCTAAGTGTTAAAGGCATTTTACTGCACCATGGTAAAACTAATTTGCATATGGTGGCCATATTGTTTATAAATGTAAAGATTTTTTTTATAATTGTTGAGGAGTAAGCTCTGCTGAACTGTTTGACACCAAACATGTCATGATTGGTCAAGGAGGCAAAGACAAGATCTCAAAAGTAGGTTTTGCATATTATGCAAATTAAAAAAAAAATTATTGGGTGGAGCATAAACAAGAATGACCCAGGTGGCTGAGCAGCATGACCAAGAAGGATAAAGATGTTCAATTAAGCCAGACAAGCAAGATTAAATAAGTTCAGCAGAGCTTTAATTTAGAATAATTCACCTGTAGCTGTTTCACCAAATGACCACCAGAGCGCAGCAAGAGACCACATATAACCTGCTGGAAATCTATCACTCTATAAGTAAGACAGAACATTCCCTATCAGTGTGTTTCTATTTATTAAAAAGAGAAGAAAAGTCCGATTGGGCTCCAAATTGGTACTCATGATCAAGTGGTCTGTATATACATGTATGTAAATTTGTGTGTTGATAGGGTCAAAGGTTCCTGACTTCTGACCATTTAGGTTTGAAAAAAGTGATAATACAGGCTTATGGCCTACAAAATGGCTGTTGCTCTTTGGCCATATTAGAGGCAAAAAATATCTGATTTGGCTCAAAATTTGCAATCAAGATCACAATATCAGTCTATATATGTATGTCAATTTCTGTGTCAATAGGGTCAAAGGTTCCTGACTTCTGTCCATTTAGATTTG
This sequence comes from Astyanax mexicanus, assembly GCF_023375975.1. Classification (NCBI taxonomy): domain Eukaryota; kingdom Metazoa; phylum Chordata; class Actinopteri; order Characiformes; family Acestrorhamphidae; genus Astyanax; species Astyanax mexicanus. The sequence goes on along the minus strand of NC_064425.1, from coordinate 36,729,704 downwards.
AAAAAAGCGATAATACAGGCTTGAGGCCTACAAAATCGCTGTAGTTTTCCAGCCGTTGTAGAGGCAAAACATGTCCGATTTGGCTGAAAATTTGCAATCAAGATCAGATTATCAGTCTATATACGTCTATAAATTTGTGTGTTGATAGGGTGAAAGGTTCCTGTCTTCTGTCCATTTAGGTTGGAAAATAGCGATAAATAGAATAAATTGAAAATAGTTATTTTTTCACTGTAGAGCCTACTGACGACTTATTTGGCTCATACTTGGCACATGTGCTTCAAATGTCATTGTTAATTAGTAGCTTCAACAGTTTTGGCATGTTTTAAACTTTGACAGAGTTTTGGCCAAATAACTCTGAAAAGGCTTTCACGTACATGTTTGATCAAGGTTTATGGGCCTCAAATAGTTAAAATGTCAAGATTTTTTTGATAATTATTTACCTACAGGGTCTCAAGATTGCATCAAGACCAAATTTGTTTTGATTGATTAAGGACTTAAAGACAAGTTCGAAAAGAGCAATTTTTACTCTTTTGGCCACTGATGAAAATCTTTGCATTTTTGGTAAACACATGTAATTACAAAGTTGTAAAGGCTACAGCAAAGTATACAACTAAAAAAGAATAACAAGCCTAGGCCACTTGTACCTTTAGATATAACTGATTTTCTGCTATAGTGCCCCCTTGAGGCCAATCAACGCCATATTTTAATGGATGATAGAAGGCCCTGAGATACATGTAGGGTATAAGTATCGTCCTGATTGGTCATTGTTTAGCATGTCAAAAGCTTGCTGGAATCTGATTGGCTAATAACGATCGCAAAAATTTGCATATCAAATTTTCCTTCTGTAAAACATTAGGACATAGGCCATAGATGATACATGTCAAAGGAGAGCTTCATAGCTTGTACGGTTCCTGAGAAACAGATTTTTAGCTTTGGCTCCGCCCCCTGGGGGCGTATGTCTACACAGATTGACGGGCTACCTCAGAATCATGTTGGCATCAAAGTTGTAAAGTGGCATTAGTGTAGGTTTAAGCATTCAAAAGTTACAGCTGTTAGAGTAAATGTGGGTGTGCCACGGTAAGATTAATTTGCATATGGTGGCCATATTGTTTACAAATTTCACAATTTTTTCGATAATTATTGAGGTTGGGACTCTGCTGAGTTGTTTGACACCAAATATGACAGGATTGGTCAATGACCCTAGGACAAGTTCTCAAAAGTAGGTTTTGCATATTATGCTAAATAGCAAAAAATCTAAGTGGGCGGAGCTTAGTGGTTCTATTGACCTTTTTGATTTGCCATTAACCAAGGAATCATATAATGCAAGAATTTTTGCTCTAGCTATCAGGGCGTAGGAGTTACGAGGCCAAACGCGTTGACCTTCGCCATAGCGCCCCCTTGAGGCCGATCGGGCTCATCTTTTGAATCTGAGTAGCGGTGAGAAGTACTACCATATGACCAAGTCTCAGCCCTGTAGGCCTTACGGTTTCTTCTGCCCAATCACTTCTATGGCAGAAAAAGAATAAGAACTATAATAATAATAATAATAATAATAATAATAATCAGAACAATTACAATAGGGTTTCTAGCACTACGTGCTCGAACCCCTAAATATAGCCGCAAGCGGCGATTTACGGGGTTCGAGCGTTACAGGCAAAGAGACCCCTGGAGGCCAGTTAGGCTTAAAACATGTTGCCGGTTGACCGGCATCGCCAAACTGGATGAGGATGACCAGCATGACCGTGAAGACCAAGCTAGATTACCAGCATGACTAATCTGGATGACAAACTTGTTGACCATATTGACCAAGCTGGAAGACCATAATGACCAAACTGGATGACCAGCATGGCAAAGGTGGTTGGCCAGTATGACCAAGCTGGAAGACCACCATTACTATGAGGACAAAGCTGAATGACCAGCAGGACCATAATGACCAATGTGAATGGCCAGCATGACCAAGCTGGATGGCCAGCATAACCAAGCTGGGTGACCAGCGTGACCATAAAGACCATAATGGCAATGCTAGATGAGTGGTGTGAGTAAACTAGTTTAAAAGCATTGCTAAATTGAGCTGTAGTGTTCATCAGGTTTTATGTGGTGTCTTACTGCACTCTAGTGCGCATTTGGTGAAACAAATTCAGTTCTTAAATTGAAAAAACACAGGGCATAAAAAGGGCATATAAATAACCCGTATATAGTATATAAGTTTTGACCTGATTAACATTCCGCCTGTTAAAAGCTTGCTGGAATGTGATTGGCTAATAGTGACCACAAAAGTGTCCATATCAAATTTTCATTTGGTGTACCATTAGTGCATGGGCCTTAGATGATAATTGGCTAGGATGACCTTGATAGCTTGTATGGTTCTAGAGAAACAGCTATCGAGCATTGGCCCCGCCCCCTGGGGGGGTGTATGTCTACTTAAACTGACAGGGTATCTGAGAATCATGTAATGATCAAAGGACTGAAGTGGTATTAGTGTCAGGTTAAGCATTCAAAAGTTATAAGTGTTAAAGACATTTTACTGCACCATGGTAGAACTCATTTGCATATGGCGGCCATATTGTTTATAAATGTAAAGATTTTTTTAATAATTATTGAGGAGTAAGCTCTGCTGAACTGTTTGACACCAAACATGTCATGATTGGTCAAGGATCCAAGGACAAGATCTCAAAAGTAGGTTTTGCATATTATGCAAATTTAAAAAAAAATTAAGTGGGTGGAGCATAAACAAGAATGACCCAGGCAGCTGACCATCATGAACAAGAAGGATAAATATGTTCAATTAAGCAAGACAAGCAAGATTGAATAAGTTCAGCAGAGCTTTAATTTAGAATAATTCACCTGTAGCTGTTTCACCAAATGACCACCAGAGCGCAGCAAGAGACCACATATAACCTGCTGGAAATCTATCACTCTATCAGAAAGACAGAACATTCCCTATCAGTGTGTTTCTATTTATTAAAAAGAGAAGAAAAGTCTGATTGGGCTCCAAATTGGTACTCATGATCAAGTGGTCTGTATATACATGTATGTAAATTTGTGTGTTGATAGGGCCAAAGGTTCCTGACTTCTGACCATTTAGGTTTGAAAAAAGTGATAATACAGGCTTATGGCCTACAAAATGGCTGTTGCTCTTTGGCCATATTAGAGGCAAAAAATATCTGATTTGGCTCAAAATTTGCAATCAGGATCACAATATCAGTCTATATATGTATTTCAATTTCTGTGTCAATAGGGTCAAAGGTTCCTGACTTCTGTCCATTTAGATTTGAAAAAAGCGATAATACAGGCTTGAGGCCTACAAAATCGCTGTAGTTTTCCAGCCGTTGTAGAGGCAAAACATGTCCGATTTGGCTGAAAATTTGCAATCAAGATCAGATTATCAGTCTATATATGTGTATAAATTTGTGTGTTGATAGGGTGAAAGGTTCCTGTCTTCTGTCCATTTAGGTTGGAAAATAGCGATAAATAGAATAAATTGAAAATAGTTATTTTTTTACTGTAGAGCCTACTGAAGACTTATTTGGCTCATACATGGCACATGTGCTTCAAATGTCATTGTTAATTAGTAGCTTCAACAGTTTTGGCATGTTTTAAACTTTGACAGAGTTTTGGCCAAATAACTCTGAAAAGGCTTTCACGTACATGTTTGATCAAGGTGTTGGGGCCATAAAAAGTTAAAATTCTAACATTTTTTTGATAATTATTTACCTACACGGTCTCAAGATTGTGAAAAGACCAAAGTTGATTTAATTGGTTGAATATCCAGGGACTAGTTCAAAAAGTGCAATTTTTACTCTACTGGCCACTGATGCAAAACAATACATTTTTGGTAAAGACATGTAATTACAAAGTTGTAAATTTTACAGCAAAGCATAAAACTCAAAAAGAATAACAAGCCTAGGCCACTTGTACCTTTAGATATAACTGATTTTCTGCTATAGCGCCCCCTAGAGGCCAATCAACGCCATATTTTAATGGATGATAGAAGGCCCTCATATACATGTACAATATAAGTATCGTCCTGATTGGTGATTGTTTAGCCTGTCAAAAGCTTGCTGTAATCTGATTGGCTAATAGCGACCACAAAAATTCACACATCAAAATATCCTTCAGTAGTCCATTAGGACATAGGCCACAGAGGATACATGCCAAACGAGAGCTTGATAGCTTGTACGGTTCCTGAGAAACAGATTTTTAGCTTTGGCTCCGCCCCCTGGGGGCGTATGTCTACACAGATTGACGGGCTACCTCAGAATCATGTTGGCATCAAAGTTGTAAAGTGGCATTAGTGTAGGTTTAAGCATTCAAAAGTTACAGCTGTTAGAGTAAATTTGGGTGTGCCACGGTAAGATTAATTTGCATATGGCGGCCATATTGTTTACAAATTTCACAATTTTTTCGATAATTATTGAGGTTGGGACTCTGCTGAGTTGTTTGACACCAAATATGACAGGATTGGTCAATGACCCTAGGACAAGTTCTCAAAAGTAGGTTTTGCATATTCTGCTAAATAGCAAAAAATCTAAGTGGGCGGAGCTTAGTGGTTCTATTGACCTTTTTGATTTGCCATTAACCAAGGAATCATATAATGCAAGAATTTTTGCTCTAGCTATCAGGGCGTAGGAGTTACGAGGCCAAACACGTTGACCTTCCCCATAGCGCCCCCTTGAGGCCGATCGGGCTCATCTTTTGAATCTGAGTAGCGGTGAGAAGTACTACCATATGACCAAGTCTCAGCCCTGTAGGCCTTACGGTTTCTTCTGCCCAATCACTTCTATGGCAGAAAAAGAATAAGAACTATAATAATAATAAATATAGCCGCAAGCGGCGATTTACGGGGTTCGAGCGTTACAGGCAAAGAGACCCCTGGAGGCCAGTTAGGCTTAAAACATGTTGCCGGTTGACCGGCATCGCCAAACTGGATGAGGATGACCAGCATGACCGTGAAGACCAAGCTAGATTACCAGCATGACTAATCTGGATGACAAACTTGTTGACCATATTGACCAAGCTGGAAGACCATAGTGACCAAACTGGATGACCAGCATGGCAAAGGTGGTTGGCCAGTATGACCAAGCTGGAAGACCACCATTATTATGAGGACAAAGCTGAATGACCGGGAGGACCATAATGACCAATGAGAATGGCCAGCATGACCAAGCTGGATGGCCAGCATAACCAAGCTGGGTGACCAGCGTGACCATAAAGACCATAATGGCAATGCTAGATGAGTGGTGTGAGTAAACTAGTTGAAAAGCATTGATAAATTGAGCTGTAGTGTTCATCAGGTTTTATGTGGTGTCTTACTGCACTCTAGTGGGCATTTGGTGAAACAAATTCAGTTCTTAAATTGAAAAAACACAAGGCATAAAAAGGGCATATAAATAACCCGTATATAGTATATAAGTTTTGACCTGATTAACATTCCGCCTGTTAAAAGCTTGCTGGAATGTGATTGGCTAATAGTGACCTTGGCTAGGATGACCTTGATAGCTTGTATGGTTCTAGAGAAACAGCTATTGAGCATTGGCCCCGCCCCCTGGGGGTGTATGTCTACTTAAACTGACAGGGTATTTGAGAATCATGTAATAATCAAAGGGCTGAAGTGGTATTAGTGTCAGGTTAAGCATTCAAAAGTTATAAGTGTTAAAGACATTTTACTGCACCATGGTAGAACTCATTTGCATATGGCGGCCATTTTGTTTATAAATGTAAAGATTTTTTAAATAATTATTGAGGAGTAAGCTCTGCTGAACTGTTTGACACCAAACATGTCATGATTGGTCAAGGATCCAAGGACAAGATCTCAAAAGTAGGTTTTGCATATTATGCAAATTTAAAAAAAAATTAAGTGGGTGGAGCATAAACAAGAATGACCCAGGCGGCTGACCAGCATGAACAAGAAGGATAAATATGTTCAATTAAGCAAGACAAGCAAGATTGAATAAGTTCAGCAGAGCTTTAATTTAGAATAATTCAAATGTAACTGTTTCACCAAATGACCACCAGAGCGCAGCAAGAGACCACATATAACCTGCTGGAAATCTACCACTCTATAAGTAAGACAGAACATTCCCTATCAGTGTGTTTCTATTTATTAAAAAGAGAAGAAAAGTCCGATTGGGCTCCAAATTGGTACTCATGATCAAGTGGTCTGTATATACATGTATGTAAATTTGTGTGTTGATAGGGTCAAAGGTTCCTGACTTCTGACCATTTAGGTTTGAAAAAAGTGATAATACAGGCTTATGGCCTACAAAATGGCTGTTGCTCTTTGGCCATATTAGAGGCAAAAAATATCTGATTTGGCTCAAAATTTGCAATCAAGATCACAATATCAGTCTATATATGTATGTCAATTTCTGTGTCAATAGGGTCAAAGGTTCCTGACTTCTGTCCATTTAGATTTGAAAAAAGCGATAATACAGGCTTGAGGCCTACAAAATCGCTGTAGTTTTCCAGCCGTTGTAGAGGCAAAACATGTCCGATTTGGCTGAAAATTTGCAATCAAGATGAGATTATCAGTCTATATATGTGTATAAATTTGTGTGTTGATAGGGTGAAAGGTTCCTGTCTTCTGTCCATTTAGGTTGGAAAATAGCGATAAATAGAATAAATTGAAAATAGTTATTTTTTCACTGTAGAGCCTACTGAAGACTTATTTGGCTCATACTTGGCACATGTACTTCAAATGTCATTGTTAATTAGTAGCTTCAACAGTTTTGGCACGTTTTAAACTTTGACAGAGTTTTGGCCAAATAACTCTGAAAAGGCTTTCACGTACATGTTTGATCAAGGTTTATGGGCCTCAAGTTGTTAAAATGTCAAGATTTTTTTGATAATTATTTACCTACAGGGTCTCAAGATTGCATCAAGACCAAATTTGTTTTGATTGATTAAGGACTTAAAGACAAGTTCGAAAAGAGCAATTTTTACTCTTTTGGCCACTGATGAAAATCTTTGCATTTTTGGTAAACACATGTAATTACAAAGTTGTAAAGGCTACAGCAAAGTATACAACTCAAAAAGAATAACAAGCCTAGGCCACTTGTACCTTTAGATATAACTGATTTTCTGCTATAGCGCCCCCTTGAGGCCAATCAACGCCATATTTTAATGGATGATAGAAGGCCCTGAGATACATGTAGTGTATAAGTATCGTCCTGATTGGTCATTGTTTAGCATGTCAAAAGCTTGCTGGAATCTGATTGGCTAATAACGATCGCAAAAATTTGCATATCAAATTTTCCTTCTGTAAAACATTAGGACATAGGCCATAGATGATATATGTCAAAGGAGAGCTTCATAGCTTGTACGATTCCTGAGAAACAGATTTTTAGCTTTGGCTCCGCCCCCTGGGGGCGTATGTCTACATAGATTGACGGGCTACCTCAGAATCATGTTGGCATCAAAGTTGTAAAGTGGCATTAGTGTAAGTTTAAGCATTCAAAAGTTACAGCTGTTAGAGTAAATTTGGGTGTGCCACGGTAAGATTAATTTGCATATGGCGGCCATATTGTTTACAAATTTCACAATTTTTTCGATAATTATTGAGGTTGGGACTCTGCTGAGTTGTTTGACACCAAATGTGACAGGATTGGTCAATGACCCTAGGACAAGTTCTCAAAAGTAGGTTTTGCATATTATGCTAAATAGCAAAAAATCTAAGTGGGCGGAGCTTAGTGGTTCTATTGACCTTTTTGATTTGCCATTAACCAAGGAATCATATAATGCAAGAATTTTTGCTCTAGTTATCAGGGCGTAGGAGTTACGAGGCCAAACGCGTTGACCTTCGCCATAGCGCCCCCTTGAGGCCGATCGGGCTCATCTTTTGAATCTGAGTAGCGGTGAGAAGTACTACCATATGACCAAGTCTCAGCCCTGTAGGCCTTACGGTTTCTTCTGCCCAATCACTTCTATGGCAGAAAAAGAATAAGAATAATAATAATAATAATCAGAACAATTACAATAGGGTTTCTAGCACTACGTGCTCGAACCCCTAATAATAATAATAATAATAATAATAATCAGAACAATTACAATAGGGTTTCTAGCACTACGTGCTCGAACCCCTAATAATCAGAACAATTACAATAGGGTTTCTAGCACTACGTGCTCGAACCCCTAAATATAGCCGCAAGCGGCGATTTACGGGGTTCGAGCGTTACAGGCAAAGAGACCCCTGGAGGCCAGTTAGGCTTAAAACATGTTGCCGGTTGACCGGCTTCGCCAAACTGGATGAGGATGACCAGCATGACCGTGAAGACCAAGCTAGCATGACTAATCTGGATGACAAACTTGTTGACCATATTGACCAAGCTGGAAGACCATAACGACCAAACTGGATGAGCAGCATGGCAAAGGTGGTTGGCCAGTATGACCAAGCTGGAAGACCACCATTACTATGAGGACAAAGCTGAATGACCAGCAGGACCATAATGACCAATGTGAATGGCCAGCATGACCAAGCTGGATGGCCAGCATAACCAAGCTGGGTGACCAGCGTGACCATAAAGACCATAATGGCAATGCAAGATTAGTGGTGTGAGTAAACTAGTTGAAAAGCATTGATAAATTGAGCTGTAGTGTTCATCAGGTTTTATGTGGTGTCTTACTGCACTCTAGTGGGCATTTGGTGAAACAAATTCAGTTCTTAAATTGAAAAAACACAAGGCATAAAAAGGGCATATAAATAACCCGTATATAAGTTTTGACCTGATTAGCATTCCGCCTGTTAAAAGCTTGCTGGAATGTGATTGGCAAATAGTGACCACAAAAGTGTCCATATCAAATTTTTATTTGGTGTACCACTAGTGCATGGGCCATAGATGATAATTGGCAAGGATGACCTTGATAGCTTGTATGGTTCTAGAGAAACAGCTATCTAGCATTGGCCCCGCCCCCTGGGGGTGTATGTCTACTTAAACTGACAGGGTATCTGAGAATCATGTATTGATCAAAGGACTGAAGTGGTATTAATGTCAGGTTAAGCATTCAAAAGTTATAAGTGTTAAAGACATTTTACTGCACCATGGTAGAACTAATTTGCATATGGCGGCCATATTGTTTACAAATGTAAAGATTTTTTAAATAATTATTGATGAGTAAGCTCTGCTGAACTGTTTGACACCAAACATGTCATGATTGGTCAAGGAGCCAAGGACAAGATCTTAAAAGTATGTTTTGCATTTTATGCTAATTTAAAAATTAAGTGGGTGGAGCATAAACAAGAATGACCCAGGTGGCTGAGCAGCATGACCAAGAAGGATAAAGATGTTCAATTAAGCAAGACAAGCAAGATTGAATAAGTTCAGCAGAGCTTTAATTTAGAATAATTCACCTGTAGCTGTTTCACCAAATGACCACCAGAGCGCAGCAAGAGACCACATATAACCTGCTGGAAATCTATCACTCTATAAGTAAGACAGAACATTCCCTATCAGTGTGTTTCTATTTATTAAAAAGAGAAGAAAAGTCCTATTGGGCTCCAAATTGGTACTCATGATCAAGTGGTCTGTATATACATGTATGTAAATTTGTGTGTTGATAGGGTCAAAGGTTCCTGACTTCTGACCATTTAGGTTGGAAAAAAGTTATAATACAGGCTTATGGCCTACAAAATGGCTGTTGCTCTTTGGCCATATTAGAAGCAAAAAATATCTGATTTGGCTCAAAATTTGCAATCAAGATCACAATATCAGACTATATATGTATGTCAATTTCTGTGTCAATAGGGTCAAAGGTTCCTGACTTCTGTCCATTTAGATTTGAAAAAAGCGATAATACAGGCTTGAGGCCTACAAAATCGCTGTAGTTTTCCAGCCATTGTAGAGGCAAAACATGTCCGATTTGGCTGAAAATTTGCAATCAAGATCAGATTATCAGTCTACATATGTGTTTAAATTTGTGTGTTGATAGAGTGAAAGGTTCCTGTCTTCTGTCCATTTAGGTTGGAAAATAGCGATAAATAGAATAAATTGAAAATAGTTATTTTTTCACTGTAGAGCCTACTGAAGACTTATTTGGCTCATACTTGGCACATGTACTTCAAATGTCATTGTTAATTAGTAGCTTCAACAGTTTTGGCATGTTTTAAACTTTGACAGAGTTTTGGCCAAATAACTCTGAAAAGGCTTTCACGTTCATGTTTGATCAAGGTGTTGGGGCCATAAAAAGTTAAAATTCCAACATTTTTTTGATAATTATTTACCTACACGGTCTCAAGATTGTGAAAAGACCAAAGTTGATTTAATTGGTTGAATATCCAGGGACTAGTTCGAAAAGTGCAATTTTTACTCTACTGGCCACTGATGCAAAACAATACATTTTTGGTAAAGACATGTAATTACAAAGTTGTAAAGGTTACAGCAAAGCATATAACTCAAAAAGAATAACAAGCCTAGGCCACTTGTACCTTTAGATATAACTGATTTTCTGCTATAGCGCCCCCTAGAGGCCAATCAACGCCATATTTTAATGAATGATAGAAGGCCCTCATATACATGTAGCGTATAAGTATCGTCCTGATTGGTGATTGTTTAGCCTGTCAAAAGCTTGCTGTAATCTGATTGGCTAATAGCCACCACAAAAATTCACACATCAAAATATCCTTCGGTAGACCATTAGGACATAGGCCACAGAGGATACATGCCAAACGAGAGCTTGATAGCTTGTACGGTTCCTGAGAAACAGATTTTTAGCTTTGGCTCCGCCCCCTGGGGGCGTACGTCTACACAGATAGACAGGCTACCTCAGAATCATGTTAGTAACAAAGGTCTAAAGCGGCATTAGTGTCAGTTTAAGCATTCAAAAGTTACAGCTGTTAGAGTGAATTTTGGTGTGCCACGGTAAGATTAATTTGCATATGGCGGCCATATTGTTTAGAAATTTCAAGATTTTTTCGATAATTATTGAAGGTGGGACTCTGCTGAGTTGTTTGACACCAAACTTGTCAGGATTGGTCAAAAATCCACAGACTAGTTCGCAAAAGTAGGTTTTGCATTTTATGCTAAATAGCAAAAAATCTAAGTGGGCGGAGCTTAGTGGTTCTATTGACCTTTTTGATTTGCCATTAACCAAGGAATCATATAATGCAAGAATTTTTGCTCTAGCTATCAGGGCGTAGGAGTTACGGGGCCAAACGCGTTGACCTTCGCCATAGCGCCCCCTTGAGGCCGATCGGGCTCATCTTTTGAATCTGAGTAGCGGTGAGAAGTACTACCATATGACCAAGTCTCAGCCCTGTAGGCCTTATGGTTTCTTCTGCCCAATCACTTCTATGGCAGAAAAAGAATAAGAACTATAATAATAATAATAATAATAATAATAATAATAATAATCATAACAATTACAATAGGGTTTCTAGCACTACGTGCTCGAACCCCTAATAATAATAATCAGAACAATTACAATAGGGTTTCTAGCACTACGTGCTCGAACCCCTAATAATAATAAATATAGCCGCAAGCGGCGATTTACGGGGTTCGAGCGTTACAGGCAAAGAGACCCCTGGAGGCCAGTTAGGCTTAAAACATGTTGCCGGTTGACCGGCATCGCCAAACTGGATGAGGATGACCAGCATGACCGTGAAGACCAAGCTAGATTACCAGCATGACTAATCTGGATGACAAACTTGTTGACCATATTGACCAAGCTGGAAGACCATAATGACCAAACTGGATGACCAGCATGGCAAAGGTGGTTGGCCAGTATGACCAAGCTGGAAGACCACCATTACTATGAGGACAAAGCTGAATGACCAGCAGGACCATAATGACCAATGTGAATGGCCAGCATGACCAAGCTGGATGGCCAGCATAACCAAGCTGGGTGACCAGCGTGACCATAAAGACCATAATGGCAATGCTAGATGAGTGGTGTGAGTAAACTAGTTGAAAAGCATTGATAAATTGAGCTGTAGTGTTCATCAGGTTTTATGTGGTGTCTTACTGCACTCTAGTGGGCATTTGGTGAAACAAATTCAGTTCTTAAATTGAAAAAACACAAGGCATAAAAAGGGCATATAAATAACCCGTATATAGTATATAAGTTTTGACCTGATTAACATTCCGCCTGTTAAAAGCTTGCTGGAATGTGATTGGCTAATAGTGACCACAAAAGTGTCCATATCAAATTTTCATTTGGTGTACCATTAGTGCATGGGCCATAGATGATAATTGGCTAGGATGACCTTGATAGCTTGTATGGTTCTAGAGAAACAGCTATCGAGCATTGGCTCCGCCCCCTGGGGGGGTGTATGTCTACTTAAACTGACAGGGTATCTGAGAATCATGTAGTGATCAAAGGACTGAAGTGGTATTAGTGTCAGGTTAAGCATTCAAAAGTTATAAGTGTTAAAGACATGTTACTGCACCATGGTAGAACTCATTTGCACATGGCGGCCATATTGTTTATAAATGTAAAGATTTTTTTAATAATTATTGAGGAGTAAGCTCTGCTGAACTGTTTGACACCAAACACATCATGATTGGTCAAGGATCCAAGGACAAGATCTCAAAAGTAGGTTTTGCATATTATGCAAATAAAAAAAAAAATTAAGTGGGTGGAGCATAAACAAGAATGACCCAGGTGGCTGACCAGCATGAACAAGAAGGATAAATATGTTCAATTAAGCAAGACAAGCAAGATTGAATAAGTTCAGCAGAGCTTTCATTTAGAATAATTCACCTGTAGCTGTTTCACCAAATGACCACCAGAGCGCAGCAAGAGACCACATATAACCTGCTGGAAATCTATCACTCTATAAGTAAGACAGAACATTCCCTATCAGTGTGTTTCTATTTATTAAAAAGAGAAGAAAAGTCCGATTGGGCTCCAAATTGGTATTCATGATCAAGTGGTCTGTATATACATGTATGTAAATTTGTGTGTTGATAGGGTCAAAGGTTCCTGACTTCTGACCATTTAGATTTGAAAAAAATGATAATACAGGCTTATGGCCTACAAAATGACTGTTGCTCTTTGGCCATATTAGAGGCAAAAAATATCTGATTTGGCTCAAAATTTGCAATCAAGATCACAATATCAGTCTATATATGTATGTCAATTTCTGTGTCGATAGGGTGAAAGGTTCCTGACTTCTGTCCATTTAGATTTGAAAAAAGCGATAATACAGGCTTGAGGCCTACAAAATCGCTGTAGTTTTCCAGCCGTTGTAGAGGCAAAACATGTCCGATTTGGCTGAAAATTTGCAATCAAGATCAGATTATCAGTCTATATATGTGTATAAATTTGTGTGTTGATAGGGTGAAAGGTTCCTGTCTTCTGTCCATTTAGGTTGGAAAATAGCGATAAATAGAATAAATTGAAAATATTTATTTTTTCACTGTAGAGCCTACTGAAGACTTATTTGGCTCATACTTGGCACATGTACTTCTAATGTCATTGTTAATTAGTAGCTTCAACAGTTTTGGCATGTTTTAAACTTTGACAGAGTTTTGGCCAAATAACTCTGAAAAGGCTTTCACGTACATGTTTGATCAAGGTTTATGGGCCTCAAATAGTTAAAATGTCAAGATTTTTTTGATAATTATTTACCTACAGGGTCTCAAGATTGCATCAAGATCAAATTTGTTTTGATTGATTAAGGACTTAAAGACAAGTTCGAAAAGAGCAATTTTTACTCTTTTGCCAACTGATGAAAATCTTTGCATTTTTGGTAAACACATGTAATTACAAAGTTGTAAAGGCTACAGCAAAGTATACAAATAAAAAAGAATAACAAGCCTAGGCCACTTGTACCTTTAGATATAACTGATTTTCTGCTATAGCGCCCCCTTGAGGCCAATCAACGCCATATTTTAATGGATGATAGAAGGCCCTCATATACATGTAGGGTATAAGTATCGTCCTGATTGGTCATTGTTTAGCATGTCAAAAGCTTGCTGGAAGGTGATTGGCTAATAGCGATCGCAAAAATTTGCATATCAAATTTTCCTTCTGTGAAACATTAGGACATAGGCCATAGATGATACATGCCAAAGGAGAGCTTCATAGCTTGTACGGTTCCTGAGAAACAGATTTTTAGCTTTGGCTCCGCCCCCTGGGGGCGTATGTCTACACAGATTGACGGGCTACCTCAGAATCATGTTGGCATCAAAGGTCTAAAGTGGCATTAGTGTAGGTTTAAGCATTCAAAAGTTACAGCTGTTAGAGTAAATTTGGGTGTGCCACGGTAAGATTAATTTGCATATGGCGGCCATATTGTTTACAAATTTCAATTTTTTTTCGATAATTATTGAGGTTGGGACTCTGCTGAGTTGTTTGACACCAAATATGACAGGATTGGTCGATGACCCTAGGACAAGTTCTCAAAAGTAGGTTTTGCATATTATGCTAAATAGCAAAAAATCTAAGTGGGCGGAGCTTAGTGGTTCTATTGACCTTTTTGATTTGCCATTAATCAAGGAATCATATAATGCAAGAAATTTTGCTCTAGCTATCAGGGCGTAGGAGTTACAAGGCCAAACGCGTTGACCTTCGCCATAGCGCCCCCTTGAGGCCGATCGGGCTCATCTTTTGAATCTGAGTAGCGGTGAGAAGTACTACCATATGACCAAGTCTCAGCCCTGTAGGCCTTACGGTTTCTTCTGCCCAATCACTTCTATGGCAGAAAAAGAATAAGAACTATAATAATAATAATAATAATAATAATAATAATAATAATCAGAACAATTACAATAGGGTTTCTAGCACTACGTGCTCGAACCCCTAATAATCAGAACAATTACAATAGGGTTTCTAGCACTACGTGCTCGAACCCCTAATAATCAGAACAATTACAATAGGGTTTCTAGCACTACGTGCTCGAACCCCTAATAATCAGAACAATTACAATAGGGTTTCTAGCACTACGTGCTCGAACCCCTAATAATCAGAACAATTACAATAGGGTTTCTAGCACTACGTGCTCGAACCCCTAATAATAATAATAATAAAATATTATCTAACAAAAACAGATAATAATAAACACTTACTACCATAACTTTACCCTGATACGGTGATTTATCCAAATATAGTACATGAACTTCTACTGTAAACATGCTCTAATATTGTGCTTCCTTTGTATTTTTACCTTTAAATATACACATAAGAGTAGCACGGTTTGACAGGGTAGCACAACTCAACAAAACACCGGATCTCTCGGCTCGCTGTGTGGGAGTATCTGACGTTTTTGAATTTAAATGAAGCAACAGATGTAGTCAATCATAAGATTAAGATTTTAAATCAACCTCAACTGTGATCTATAGTTACAATCCATATTTTGCCGTTTTCTGCTTCTCTTCTGTGGTTGATAGGCAGCTGTTCTGTGTGTGTGAAGTCGATTGGCTGGACACATATTATTTGAGTGAAGTTGAGCTCTGCTGAACTTTTTTGCTGGAGGGCGAGGCTGCGCTTAACGTTACCCAGCCGGCATGCAGTGGCTCTCTCTATTGAAATGAATAGGATGTGCTGTGCTAGTGGATGGAAAGAGGGTGTGTCTTGAGGGCGGGCCGCACTAACACTTAAATTTGATTCCAAGCAGCGGGCCACAAAATATCGTTCAGCGGACCACCATTGGTAAGTTTGAGACCACTGATGTATACCAAATAATGCATTAGAAATGCATCCATAATGCATTAAAAATACACAAAAAAAATTACGTAAACACAAACTAAATATAAAATAATCAACAAATAATAAACACAACCATGGTATACAGTGAACATTAAAATTCCACACTTTCAGACACACATTTATTGTTAGCTAACAGCTTTAAAATGTTTATTTGTTAGAATATTTGAATATTTACCATTTGTGGGTAGTTTTTTAAGAAAACTGGGGCAGTGGTTTTCTTAAAGTAGGCTAATTCGCACTTGTTTGGAACACAGAAATGCTGCCAAATTCCAACCAATTGTTTATAAATTATTTCCTCGTCTTGGCTCTCGATCTAAAGGCTGTGTGCATATGTCGTCAGTCTAAATGAAATGACCTAGTAAATTAAATATAAAAAAACAACCACTCTGTGTGTGTGTGTGTGTGTGTGTGTGTTTGTGTGTGTGTGTGTGTGTGATCATGTGTGCTGAAAGATAATTGGCTCTTTAGAGACATATGGTGGATGAATGTACCGTGCATCTGCATTGCCTTTTGGAGAGAAAAAATGTTGGATCCCTCCCTCTCTCACTACCTCTTAATCTCAGTCACATGCTCTCTCTCTCTCTCATTCTCTCAATCTCTCTCTTTCTTTAATTCTGTCTCTCTCTCATTCACTAATACTCTCTGACTTACTCTCTGTCTGTCTCTCGTACTCTTTCTTTCTCTTATTTACACACACAAACACACACACACACACACACACACACTACCATCCCTAAGTGCATTTTTGACACACCAGCTTCTGCCTGTAGCACGTGTGTTTGTAATGTCTCCTTACAGTTTTGCACATCTTGGAAAATTTCAAGAACTTTGAAAGTACCCTTAAGGGCATTCGCAAAAACCATTAAAAACTTTATGATGAAACTGGCTCTCATGAGTTCATCCATCCAGAGCTACCAGCCTCAGAAACCACAAGTCCGAGATAAGAGCACCTAAATGCACAGAGTATTGTGTTTTGTTTAACACTTTTAAATTACTACATGATTCCTTATGTGTTTCTTCATAGTCTGGATGACTTTAGTATTTATTTACAATTTAGGAAAAAACGCTTAATGAGAAGGTGTGTCCTAACTCACCATACTGTGTATGTACTGTGGCTTGCAAAATTATTCATACACCTTAATTTTTTTTTTTTGTTAACTTACAACCACAAATGTAAATGTCTTTTATTGAGATTTTAAAAAAGTAGCACATAATTGTGAAGTGTAATGAAAATTATATGTCACGTCCTAGCCCTGTCTCATGTCTCTCTGTGTTATTCCCACGTGACCTGTGCTCCTCTGTGTCTCTTGTCTGTAGTTTTCCAGCACATGTCTCATTTGTAGCTCCGCCCCTGCCCCAGGTGTTTCCAATTCTAGTGTGTTTCCTGTTTGTTAAATAGGTCCCCTGTGCCACTTGTCCTCTGTCGGTCTTTGCACTAACCTCTGTTGTTTTGTCTCTCTGTGTTTCTCCGCGTCTCTAGAACCCTAGCTCCGTGTTTATTCCTAGTTTGTTTCCTGTGCTCCTTATTTCGTGTTTTTCTCTGTTTATCTTTAGTTCCCTGTTATTTTCATTTGTTTTCTCCCTTGCCCTGCTCAGTTTAGTTTTCCTAGTCTTGTTTAGCTTCTTGTTTATTTCCTTGTATATGTTTATCCCTGCCCAGTTTAGTTTTGTATTTATCCAGTCCCTCGTTTGTTTCTTTGATTATTTACTCCCTGTTTGTTTATCATTAGTACTTCTTGTTTGTTTAGTTTATGTTCTCTAGTTTCACTGGTTTGTTTTGGTTTTTGGTTATTTGTTTATCTAGTTTTAATTTATTTGGTTCACTCCCTTGTTCTTTGTATATTAGGGCTGTCCCTAACGATTATTTTTTAAACGATTATTCTAACGATTATTTTTTTCGATTAGTCGACTAATCTATTCATTGAGAAACATATTTAAATAATTATTATTTTACGTTTTAAAGCAAACGATAAATTACTATATTTATATATAATAACAACAACAACAACAACACAAGCCTACTAAACCAAACCCCACACTTATAATCACTTACATGTACAACACGTTGTTTAGATCTATAACGCTAAAAATGGATAAGCTCCCATACACCACAACCGTGTGTTGTTTTCTGTGACCGCTAGATTTTGTGACCACTGGCAAGTAGTTCTCAGCAGACCGGTGCACTGGCCGATTCGAAACGTGTTCGTTTCTAATGTTTACCCCGACTGGCCAAAACGGTTCAGTTTAGGGCTGAGGGTAAGGTGTAGGTATAGAAAGCTTCCGTTTTGCCAATGAACGCTCATAACCGTGAGCACTGGTCACAAAATTCCGACGGTGACAGAATACGGTGTGACACCGCAGCGCCGACGGCGCTAGCTAAAATAACTTAAGGCAGCTAGCTTAGCTAAACACCTGAACTTATGAATAATGCTACTGTTTCTGGAAACTATATATATAAATATAAACCAAAAATGTATAATTTCTGCCTGTGGCAGGTTTAAAACCTTTGGTAGACAGTCTTAAGTCTTTTTAAGGACACCCGCGGAGACCCTGATGTAAACGGTAACTTACTGTGTGACCCTGTTGACATAGTGCTCCTGGATGTTTGCGCTTCAAGTGCTCCTTTTGCACATATGGCAGAGGACCACATTGTTGCCCTTTTGCGTGAAATGCTCCCAAACTTTAGATGCCCGCTGGCGTTTTTTTGTAGCTGGAGATTGCTCTCCGGAGTCCAAGCTCTCTAGAGCTTAGATTCTCTGCCCGAACCCGACATGACCCGAGGCCCGCCCGTAAATCCGACCCGGGCTCCAGAAAATAGTCCGAGATGTAGGCGTCTGTTTTTTAATTATATTTTTATTTAAAAAAAAATAACGAAAACTGAAAGTGAAACTAAACTAATTTATTTATAAGCGCTGTTTTCACTACCGCAGTTCTACAGCGGGGGTGTTGTGCCGATTCTGTCCGCGAAGCGGGAGTCAGATTCAGCAGAGAGTCGGATTCGGCACAAACGCGGCGGCACCTCGCGGTCCGCGGTGTCAGTTGTAAGCGCTCGCGCTAGCCGCAAAATACGGCAGAAAACACTGAGGGAGCTGCAGAATTATGAATGGGACTAGAATATGAGCACGAGGAGATCAAAGAGAACCTTCACCTGTGAGTAGTTCTCACCAGAACACGCAAATCTCTCTCTCTCTCTCTCTCTCTCTCTCTCTGTGTCTCTCTCTCTCTCTCTCTCTCTCTCTGTCTCTCGCACGTGAACTCCTCCGCGTTTGACCTGCAGAACTGTGTTTAGCTGTTCTTAAAAATCATTTTAATGAAATAATAGTTCTATGCTTCTATGTTACCGTGTTAATTAACATAATTCTGATCATATTTCGCTCATTAAAACAGCCCGAAAACAGCCAGTTGGAATTTTTGGGCCCGATCTAACCTCTAATGCTCTCCACAGGCGCTGCCATGTTTACGACGCGCCGACGCACGTTATGCAAATCGATGTATTTTTGTAATCGATGACGTCGATTATGTCGACGCGTCGCCCCAGCCCTATTGTATATATCTCCCTGTTTTATGCTTTCGTGTTTACTTGTTATTTATTTATTAAATTATTATTTATTGATTTCACCCTACCTGCACTTGCGTCCTTCTCCTCGTCTCCCTGCCTGGGTATTTCCTGACATTATACATGTCTTTAAAGTAAAAAAAAAGTTAAAAACGCATGTCCATGATAGATTCTGTAAATAATACATATAGATCTAGCATAAATATTATCACTGTTATTGAAACATTTATTATCGCGATAATTACCAATATCAAATTAGATATGCAAACCTACTAAGACATGGCCATCCACTCAAACTGACAGATCAAGCAATGAGATCACTGACCAGAGAAGCAGCCAAGAGGCCCATGGTCACTCTGAAGGATCTGTAGAGATCCAAAACTCAGGTGGAAGAAACTATGCACA
This sequence comes from Astyanax mexicanus, assembly GCF_023375975.1. Classification (NCBI taxonomy): domain Eukaryota; kingdom Metazoa; phylum Chordata; class Actinopteri; order Characiformes; family Acestrorhamphidae; genus Astyanax; species Astyanax mexicanus. Next base: position 36,710,101 of record NC_064425.1, on the reverse strand, counting down.
GGACAACTTTAAGTTGTGCACTCCACAAATCTGTCCTTTATGGATTGCTGTTCAGAATGTAATAGTTGATGGAAAGTTGAATAGAGTTTAACACAGAGCGATTCTAAAAGAAGACATTTTGAAAGCTAAAGTTAAAAAGCTTAAAAAGCACAAAAAGTTTGCATCTGTAATTTCTGTGAAAGGTGGCTCTACTAAGTATTGATATGGGGGGCTAAATGTTTTTGCATGTCCCACTTTTCAGATTTTTTTTTTGATTAAAATAAAAAATTTATTTTGTTCTAAATAATGTTCTACTTTGTGTTGGTTTATCACTGAAAATTTCAATTACATACATTTACGTTTGTGGCTGTAAGGTAAGAAAATGTGGAAAAAGTTCAAGGGGTATGAATACTTTTGCAAGTCACTGTACATGCACAGATTACCTAAGGATTACTTTATTCTGTATATTGTTTCTGTATTAACTAATCATTGGGATGCTCCCTCCATGCACTGTAACAGAGAATGTAATGGCTCAAAGTGTCAATTCCATTTCCACACTGGTTAATTTACTGTTAGCATTCAGTTATTTTACTGTTAATTTACTGTTAGCATTCAGTTACCTTTCTGTTGATTTAATGTTAGCATACTGTTATTTTACTGTTAATGTACTGTTAGCATTCAGTTACCTTTCTGTTGATTTAATGTTAGCATTCAGTTATTTTACTGTTAATTTACTGTTAGCATTCAGTTATCTTACTGTTAATTTACTCTTAGCGAACTGTTATTTTACTGTTAATTTACTGTTAGCATTCAGTTATCTTACTGTTGATTTACTCTTAGCGTACTGTTATCTTACTGTTAATTTACTGTTAGCATTCAGTTAGTTTTCTGTTGATTTACTGTTAGCATACTGTTATTTTACTGTTAATTTACTGTTAGCATTCAGTTACCTTTCTGTTGATTTACTGTTAGCGTGCTGTTATCTTACTGTTAATTTACTGTTAGCATTCAGTTATCTTACTGTTGATTTACTGTTAGCATTTAGTTATATTACTGTTGATTTACTGTTAGCATTTAGTTATATTACTGTTGATTTACTGTTAGCGTACTGTTACCTTACTGTTAGCATTTAGTTATATTACTGTTGATTTACTGTTAGCATTTAGTTATATTACTGTTGATTTACTGTTAGCGTACTGTTACCTTACTGTTAGCATTTAGTTATATTACTGTTGATTTACTGTTAGCGTACTGTTACCTTACTGTTAGCATTTAGTTATATTACTGTTGATTTACTGTTAGCATTTAGTTATATTACTGTTGATTTACTGTTTACTGTACTGTTACCTTACTGTTAATTTACTGTTACTGTTACTGTCTTCAGCCTGGCAATAGCAAGTTCAACTCACCACTCAGAAGCTTATCAAATCCTGGGTGACACAAGTACTCACTGAAAGCACAATAAAAGAGGGGATAATGAAACGCAACTAAAACATGCAGTGAACACGCAGACTGCTCAGTCACGATAACTGTGGGATTTTGCATGATATGTTGTCCCAGAAATAACTGTGAAAGTTACTTTTCTAGTGACTTTCTAGTCCTGTACAGCTTGTATCTTTCAGCTGGAAAACAGTCAGTTTGCTTAACTGGTGTTATCCATCTTGATTGCCCTTAAATTTGCACTTTCCCATGTCTACAGTCCATCATTAGGGCTGCAACGATTAGTCGATATAATCGACAATGTCAATTACTTAAATTTGTCGACTAAAAATTTAATTGACGACTTATCGTTAATTTGTAAAAGTACTGCATTACACAAGGTACTGGGGACAGAAGTGCAATGGGAGATGGGTAAATGGCTCACTTGCACAGTTTAAATTCAACTCAGTGTGTGTTTCCAAAAGTGCACAGACACAACAGATTACATATGTACTTACTAAATCTAGTACTTCTCACGTTTAAACAAAATCTAGACTTTTAATTGCCTTTTAAACCACATGTTCAGCTGTTTCTATTGTTTTTAGAGATTAAAAACATGGCAGAAATAATCGTTGACTAATCGATAAAAAAAAAAGAAAAAAATCATCAGATTAGCCGACCACCTGCCATATAGCCATTAGTTGCAGCCTTATCCATCATCACTTCTTAAAACAAGTAATTTGAGAATGGTAACGACTAAACATCGATCTCCTGGTCTGAATTTGTGCACCCCTGGATTATGTTAACTAGTTGTGTTTTATATTAAAATGCTTAAACACTTTAACCAGTGAACATTAAATAATAATTGATTAAACTTTGGCTTTGTTCGTCGGTAGTGCTGGGCACTGCTGACTACTTGAAACAATACATATCATGACGAAATACTTTATGAAATCTATAAATATCTACATTAATTTCATAATTATTTTTATCACAAAATAAACAGGTAAATATTTGTGATGCTTCTGGTGGATGAATTGGGTGTACTTCGGCCTGAAAGACAGAGAACAGGCATCAATTTCTGCTCAGCTTAAATATAGTGAACTGAAGGCAGCAGCGTCCTGTAGTGTAGTCAGTCAGTAATACAATCTTTGTTTTCAAGTTATTTGAGAGTTGTTTTTTGAGGGTCCCATGTTGCTGTTCTTTAGAGAAGATGCAAAGAGGAGAAACTTGCAATTGAAACCTTAACCCTTTCTCATAATTGGATTCACCTGTGTATGTAGGTCAATGGTCAATAAGCTCACCAAACAAAATTGTGTGTTCTAATAGTTAATGATAAAGGTATTCAAATCAATAAAACGCTTTTGTTTAAAGAATTATTGCACACTTTCTGTAAATCCTATAAACTTAATTTAACTTCTTAAATATCACTGTGTTCCTCTGCTATATGAAATATTAAACTGAAATTGCTAATACGAACAACCAATGATTTATAAAGGAAAATTAGGAAAATTATCAGGGGTGCCCAAACTTTTTCATACCACTTACATTTTTTTAAAAGAGAGTCCTTGTACTTTTACTGAAGTCTGGCATTATCCAATATATACATGTATAAAGTTAGCCTAAACCTGTACAAACACAGTAAATGTAAAGAAATATAGCTGACCTGTGATCAGTGGAAGCACACAGGCGGCTGGGTGGCGGTTGATGGGTCCTCGCGCTGAGTCTGAATTTGTGCGGCTGCTGTTCTGCCACGCGGGTCTGACCACACTAAACCCACGTGCTGGCAGCACCTTCAAACACTTTAATGAATTAATTCCCTACCTTTCTTTCCTTTGACCTCCACACTGCTTTCCTCCATCGGCTTATCCACTGGCTTTCTCAAAGACTACAAGGTCGCACTTCCAACACTCAGACGCTGGAGTTCCCAAGCCTGTCACAGTCAGACCTCTTCTTAAATCTTTGCAGTGGTCGAAAGTTCTGATTTAACTTTTGGGGCTTCGGCTTCACGCTTTACAGCGAAGCTGCCCCGAACTCCACCCCAATACTCTGAGTTTGCTCCCCCTCTTTTATTCTTCTCTGCCCAGTCAAGGGCGTGGGTCAGTACTAGCAAAACAGTACAGTGGTTGCTTCACTTATAGATGGTCCATTTTCAGGGTTCTTTGTTGTTAAAGACCACATTTTAACTATTTATCCATGATGTGTAAAACGCAGGCAACAGGACAATTAATAACATAATCACCATCAGTAAAAACGGATCTGTACGTAGGTTAGAATCATAACCAAAACCTGGAAAAGACATAACAGATCTGGCAGTGAAAACCCGGATCCAGCCTGGACTATTCTGCTTTTTGGGTTGCCAGTATTTACAGTATTTATTTTGAATTCAAAATATTGAATTCAAAAAAAATTTTTTACAAACTGTTCTTAGAAGCTCTAGATTCATAAATAAATGATGCCTTTGTCTTGTAAATGCAGTGATTATTGTAATTGAACTGTTAAACGTAGTCCTGTTGCCAAATACTTAATGAACTGCTAAACATTGTAATATTAAGCACATAATCACTTAAGCGTGTCTCCAGCTCCTGAATAGAAAACAGTTATTTTCTAAAAGTTAAAATATGTCTCAGTTAAGTTGTTAACTGTCATTATTACATTCAATTTAAACTCCTGAGTGGGTGAAGGATGAGAAGCTGATCAATAAACCAAACTTGATAATTATCACCTTTAAATATAGGTTACAATGCTTTACCCTTAAAGAGCCACAAAACTCTAAACCATATTTAAATGTGTACATACATAAATGTGTTCCTTTGAAGTTGTGAAAAAGTCCTGTTTAATTTTTTTATAAACCTTGTCTAACCTCTGAAAAGACTTTTAATTTCTGCCTCTGCAGCGCCCTCGAAGGTTCAACTATGCTATAGGCCAGTGGTTCCCAACCTATGGGTCGCGACCCAACCTATGGGTCGCCAAAGATTCACGGAGGGTCGCGAAGACCTCTTGATTTTGAGGGGTTTAATTTTATAGCCCATGTTGAATAAATGACAAAGCATTTAATTATAAAATTATTAAATAATTAAATACATGCATAGAAGCAACAAAATTTAAGTGCTACATTAAACATTTATTCTGTTTTTGAACGAAGACTAATAGTTGTATAAGACGACGCTGACGGTTTCGTCTATGGCAGAAGCATTTCTGCTTTCTGACTCCGGTCAGCAGGCAGTATGGCTTTCTATACGCGATGTCTTCAGGATTTAAAAAAATAACAATAAAATAATAATAAATATTCAGCACATCATTCAAGCTTCCACCGCAGCACCCAGGAGTAATCCAGAGAAGAGTTTCAAGATCGAATCTGTGAATCTTCGCGCTGAAAAACGCCGCGCACTGCAGCATTTCAGGCCGCTGGAGCTCCATACGATGTTATTATTATTATGTATTATTATTATAGTTATTATTATTCATTCCTCATGTAAAAAAAAAAATAAAAACATTGTATGAAACTCCGCTGGTGGTGGGAAATGCTGCAGCATGTGGATGCCTATTGGTCTAATAATAAACGTTGTTTTTAATTTGTGTATTTTCTAATTCTCTCTTTTAAATAACATTTTTTAAAGTCTATTTTCTAATTCCCCCTTTCAAATAATATTTTTCGTTTTAAGTCTATTTTAAACCCCCCTTTCAAATAATATTTTTCGTTTTAAGTCTATTTTTTAAACCCCCCTTTCAAATAATGTTTTTCGTTTTAAGTGCATTTTCTAATACTCCCTTCAAATAATATATTTCGTTTTAAGTGCATTTTATAATTCTCCCTTTCAAATAATATTTTTCGTTTTAAACGCATTTTCTAATTCTCCCTTCAAATAATATATTTTGTTTTAAGTGCATTTTCTAATTCTCCCTTTCAAATAATATTTTTCGTTTTAAGTGCATTTTCTAATTCTCCCTTCAAATAATATAATTCGTTTTATGTGTTTTTTATAATTCACCCTTTCAAATAATATATATTTTTTGTTTTAAGTGCATTTTATAATCCTCCCTTTCAAATAATGTTTTTAGTTTTAAGTGTATTTTAATTTTTTCCGTTTCAAATAATATATTTATATTTTTAATGGTGTTCCAGTGCTTCGTACTTGTTTGCTAAAGCATCTGTCACTGGAGTAATGCAGTAACCATAATCTGGGGCTATATGCACTCCATCTCCGAGTCGGAGAAATAAAATGATAACTAAAATGAGTTTTCGCAGGAAACAGAGCGTACCACGTGACTCCCTCTCGTGCGGGCGCTGTTGCATTGTGACTTACTGAGTAGGCCTGAGGGAGGGAAAGATGGCTACGCCACAGGTAGGAGAGACAGAGGAGGAATGTGTCAAAAAGAAAAGGTCAAAGAGGGGGTACCAAGAAAGTTTTATAGAGTATGGATTCATAGAAGCAATGGATAAAGTTCGAGCTGAATGTATATTTTGCCGTGACAAACTAGCGAACGAAAGTTTGAAGCCATGCAAGTTAAAGCGACACCAGACCACAAAACATCCGGAGACGGTGGGAAAACCGAAGGAGTTTTTTCTAAGAAAAAAAGAGCTTCTTGTTGCTAACAGGCCACAGAACATTAAAGACAGCTTGTTGAGGGCTGGCAGCGACCACAGGCAGGCAACGATTGCATCTTTTGAATGTTCTCTTCTAATTGCCAAAAACAAAAAGCCACACACCATTAGCGAGACACTGCGTGCATTAAAATGGCCGAGAGAATGTGTGGACCTCAGGTGGCTAACAAATTTAAGATTGTTCCACTGTCCAACAACACAGCGAAAGACAGAATCGACAGAATGGCAGGGAACGTCGAGAACACACTAGTCGAAAAACTGAAGACCAGTCCCTTTTCCATCCAGCTGGATGAAACCACCACTGTGGCCGAGGAAGCAATCCTCATTGTTTATGCACAATACATCGAGGGGACAGAGGTAAAACAGGACATTCTTATGTCTGTCAATCTGAAATCCACCACAAGAGGAGAGGATATTTTCAGTGCAGTTGACACGTACATCACAAGCCACAACATACCCTACAAAAATATAGTGGCATGCTGCACTGATGGAGCTGCCTCAATGATGGCGAAAAAGGGCTTCAATAGCCGTTTGAAAGAGAAGGCCCCGCACTGCTTGGTGTTTCACTGCATGGTACACAGGCACGCACTGGCAGGCAAACATCTCTGCGAAGACCTGAACGAAACATTAAAGACTGTGGTCAAAAAAGTGAACTTTATAAAAGCTCGTCCGGTCAACAGAAGAATCTTTGCACAGCTGTGTGAGGACGAGACGCACCAGACACTCCTACTTCACACCGAAGTTCGCTGGCTTTCCCGGGGGAAAGTGCTGACGCGATTCATGGAACTGAAAGACCAAATACAGGAATTCTTGGCCGTTCACAACCAGAAATTAGCAGACGAAATGAAAGACGAGTTTCTAATCAAGACTGCATATCTTGCTGATATATTCAGTCTGTACAACGAGGCGAACAAACGTATGCAGGGCGCAGACGGAACCGTCATTGAGTGCAAAGAAACAGTGGATGCGTTTTTGCGCAAAGTGGAGTTCAGAAGAAATAAACTGAAAAAGGGGGACCTGCAACATTTTCCTTTAACAATCAGGCGGGGTGTTACCTGATGCTTTGACGACACAATTCGCCTGCCACATGGATCGACTTCAAGAAGAGATGCACTCTCGCTTTTCGGATATTCATGAACTTGTCTCAAAAGACGCATGGGTGATGGACCCATTTCTCGCAAAAGAAGATGATGTGGAGCACCTCCAGGCAGAGGATGAGCTCATGGATATAAAGTCCAATTCCGTCTGCAAGCGGTTCTATGATGAGCATGGATTCAAGCAGTTTTGGTTGGCAAAAGGACCAGGTGTCGCTCCTAGGCTTGCTAATCATGCGATCACCAGATTCATCTTGCCATTCGCCACAACGTACCTGTCAGAGACGGCTTTCAGCGCTCTGGTCACCATCAAAACAAAGGCACGCAACAGACTGGATGTGCACAGCGACTTTCGTTTGGCTGTTACCAAAGTCACGCCAGACATCGAATCACTGGCTAAAGAAATACAGTGGCAGAGCTCTCATTAAAAGCTAGGTTGCCTGGCTTAGGTTGTGTTTACAGTCAAATGAAAACGAGATAAAAAAAAAAACTGAAATTGGTAATATCATACGTTCTTCATTTTTTGTGTTGTTGCCTGGGTTAAGTTGTGTTTACAACAGTCAAATAACAAGGAGATAAAAAAACAGTGAAATTAATACTGTGGTAATATTACAAATTATTAGGCCTACTCAGTTTGTGTTGTTGCCTGCCGAAGTGTTTACAATAGGTAAATGAATAGGTGAAGAAGGAAAAACAGTGAAATTCATGTGATATTATTTTTATTTTATTTATTTTTATTTTATTTTATAAGTTATTCCTCATTTTCTGTGTTGTTGCTTCTTTCATATGGAACTAGGCCTATATTACTTTTGAAGAGTGTGTTTTACAAATAGCCTATTTTCTTAAGTTTATGTAAAAGCCTAATTTCAAAGTTTTTCTTATTGGTCTGTATTGTTTGAGCAGGCAATGTTATAATGAAGTTAATTTTAGGGTGAATTATTGAAATGTATTAAAGTAATAAAATTAAAAGACGTAAGTGCATATATTTTTTTATTTGGGGGGGGGGGGGGGGGCTGGGGTTGTTGGGGCTTGATATGTTGGGTCACCAAAGCTTACAATGGTAAAAATATGGGTCCCTGAAGAAAAAGGTTGGGAACCACTGCTATAGGCTAATATTAAATGCAAATCGGTTAATTCATAATACCACAATAATACTCTGTGACTTTACATGACTGAACTCTCCGCTCTGGGACTTTTTTTATTAATTGTTAAGTTTATTAATTGTTTTTTAATTGCTTATGGAAAAATATATATTTTTAATTGTTTTTGGACTATACAGTGAACTTTTTTAAACACTGTATCCTTTAGTTTATTGCTTTGTAGTGATCGTGACAAAGTCGACATCTCTAAAGAGTCTCTAAAGAGTTTTATAAATAATTAAAACAATGTGCATCAGTATTCTGTTAGTGATATGAAGGACTGCGATTCCTCCGGCTAGCATTTATTCAATAAAAAGAATTAATCAGAAAGAGGGGGAAATTTTAATACACCTTGTCTGCTGCACAGTTGACCTGCTGACCTCATTCCCTAACCACAGGCTACTGGATTCATATTTCTTCTATGATCAAGAATTCTGATAGAGATCACTGATTACAGAACATATTCAGCAGTCCAGGACAGTTTAAATAAGTGAATAAATCATAAATAACTTTCAGAACCTATATGAACTATCTGTAATATTTCACTTACATTAGAGACCTACATTTAACCTAGAACTTATAAAAATATGGCCCATCAGTCAAAATACACTGACATGACATAAGTCATAAGACAGCAGTGAAAAAAAGATATTGAAGGTTTTCCTCATGAAATGGCTTAGTAACATCTTTATAAGATGTTATATTATAAGTGAGTTTTAACACTGCCCACTAGGAGTGAGGTCTGATAGTGGATGCAGGTGAATTATGGGAGTTGTAGTGAGGACTGATAGTGGATGCAGGTGTATTATGGGAGTTGTAGTGAGGTCTGATAGTGTGTGCAGGTGAATTATGGGAGTTGTAGTGGGTGCAGGTCTGATAGTGGGTGCAGATCTGATAGTGGGTGCAGGTGAATTATGGGAGTTGGAGTGAGGTCTGATAGTGGGTGCAGGTGAATTATGGGAGTTGTAGTGAGGTCTGATAGTGGGTGCAGGTGAATTATGGGAGTTGTAGTGAGGTCTGATAGTGGGTGCAGGTGAATTATGGCAGTTGTAGTGAGGTCTGATAGTGGGTGCAGGTGAATTATGGGAGTTGTAGTGAGGTCTGATAGTGGGTGCAGGTGAATTATGGGAGTTGTAGTGAGTTCTGATAGTGGGTGCAGGTGAATTATGGGAGTTGTAGTGAGGTCTGATAGTGGGTGCAGGTGAATTATGGGAGTTGTAGTGAGGTCTGATAGTGGGTGCAGGTGAATTATGGGAGTTGGAGTGAGGTCTGATAGTGGGTGCAGGTGAATTATGGGAGTTGTAGTGAGGTCTGATAGTGGGTGCAGGTGGATTATGGGAGTTGTAGTGAGGTCTGATAGTGGGTGCAGGTGAATTATGGGAGTTGGAGTGAGGTCTGATAGTGGGTGCAGGTGAATTATGGGAGTTGTAGTGAGGTCTGATAGTGGGTGCAGGTGAATTATGGGAGTTGTAGTGAGGTCTGATAGTGGGTGCAGGTGAATTATGGGAGTTGTAGTGAGGTCTGATAGTGGGTGCAGGTGAATTATGGGAGCTGGAGTAAGGTCTGATAGTGGGTGCAGGTGAATTATGGGAGTTGGAGTAAGGTCTGATAGTGGGCCTACTGTTAATTTACATGTATTTGCATGCTTGTGAAGTTGAAAACGAAAAGGAAAAGTGGGAAATGAAAAGTAAATCACCAACAGAGAGCGCTAATCTTCCTTTGCGTTTGCTTTTTTATTTTGACACTTAAAGCGCTGTCCACGCCAAATACTGAATCACAAACTGTGATTGTTGCTATTGATTTTTCATTTTTGTTTTTTCATTCTGTCAGACATGCAGCCCATTGCAAGGAAACATTAATAAAAGCATTATCATTGCATCATTATTTTGATTTTAGTTTTGACATTAATCATCATGCAGTTCATTAAGAAAAGGTGAAGCTTTTTTTTTTTTATTTGACTGTGAAATACTCATATGGGAATAAAAATGAAATTACAAAAAGCTTTTTTAATTTAAATGTTATATATGTTTAATGTTAAACATATGACCCGTGCTGAAGTGAAAAATTAAATGGCAAATGAAGTGATTTCATTTTGTTTTTTAATTTTGTCATAATAATCATACTTGGAAAAAGAAATTTTTATTTTAGTATTTTTATTTTTTGGCAGGATTTACCTCCCATAGTTTTACAGCCTTAATTTGTATAAGCAAGAGAATGATACAACAGTGTTTGAGGTTGACACTTTGTCAGTTCAATGCATTGAAGTCTCATTGTTATGCAAAGAAAAATGAAAGTATTTCAGTAATGGATTAATGTAGAACAATATATTTACCTGGCAGAACATGCATATGAACATCCACACTGACCGTATCTGTGTACACAGTGTGAGGTCTTTAAACATGGGCTGTACATGTCTCTCAAAAGGCTGATGGATGACCTCTGTAAGATTTACTGCAACTGAAGGTCACTGATCCCGTACTCTCGCTTACAGGCCCCTCATCAATACAAGTGGGCTTGTTAGAGCTCTGTAAACAAAGCTGTGGCTCTACATGACCTGTGTTTGACACCCCTGACCTCCACCCCCTCTTCCGCAGTCCCACTCTGGCAGTATTGATTTAGGCTCTATACATTGTGCTAACAATGTTTCCCCATTACAGAAAATGGTCTGGGGATCACTGGGCCTGATTGTATTAGTGCCTCTGGCTTTAATCTATAATCTTTAAGCTGTAAAATCCAGACACTATGTGAGAGGGCCTGATATCCGTTAAGCCTTTGTGCATTGTATTTAATTGTCTCAGTCTGTTTGCCATATTTGATTGGTTTTACTGCACAACAAAAGCAAAAGGAAGAACAAAAGTTAAGAACAAGCAATATTTGTATATATGCATATACACTGCCTAGCCTGAAGAAAGTTCACACACTCTAATATTTGGTTGGACCACCTTTAGCTTTGGTTATGGCATGCAGTCACTGTGATCAATTTGACCTGATGCATACTTAATTATGTCTAAAACCAAAAAATTCCTAACAATCAGTGTAAATATTTAATTACTAACTCCATTACTAATTATTCTATCAATATTTAGTTCAATGGTGTTCCTTACCTCTAATAGGTAATAGTTCAATTAGGATAAATCACTTGTTTTTCATAAAAATACAGTGGTGTGAAAAAGTGTTTGCATGTTTGTCACACTTAAATGTTTGGGAACATCAAACCAATTTAAATATTAGTCAAAGACAACACAGCTAAACACAAAATGTTATTTTTTAATGAAGGTGTTTATTATTAAGGGAGAAAAAAAATCCAAACCTACATGGACCTGTGTGAAAAAGTGATTGCACCCATGTCTTCTTCATCTCTCTGCTGCTTTCGACACGGTCAACCACAAGATTCTCCTTTCCATCCTCACCAGTCTTGGAATCTCTGGCTCTGCATGGCAGTGGTTTGCATTGTACCTGGAGGACCGTTCCTACCAGGTAACGTGGCAAGGGGCAACATCTGCTCCATGCAGACTCTCCACTGGGGTTCCACAAGGCTCAGTGCTTGGTCCTCTTCTTTTCTCACTCTATACTCGCTCTCTGGGTGAAATAATATCTTCTCATGGATTCTCATACCACTGCTATGCTGATGACACTCAACTAATCCTTTCTTTTCCTCCTTCCGACACTCAGGTTTCATCCCACATCTCAGCATGTCTTAGTGATGTCTCGTCGTGGAGGAGTTCTCATCATCTAAAACTCAACCCCAGCAAGACTGACCTTCTGTTCATCCCAGGAACTACGAGACTTCATCACAATCACTCCATCTCTTTCGAGAACTCACTGGTCACTCCATCGGCAGAAGCACGAAGCCTTGGTGTAGTGATGGATGACCAGTTATCATTCTCGAGCCATATTGCAAATCTGACTCGATCATGCAGATTTCTCCTGTACAACATCCGAAGAATTCAACCGTTTCTCTCTCAGGTAGCCACTCAGCTGCTCCTGCAGTCTCTTGTCATTTCAAGACTTGACTACTGCAACTCTCTACTGGCTGCTCTTCCACTCCAAGCCACCAAACCACTACAATTAATTCAGAATGCGGAAGCACGACTCGTCTTCAATCTTCTGAAGTTCAGTCATGTGACTCCTTTGCTGCGTTCCCTCCACTGGCTTTCTGTTGCTGCCTGCATCAAATTCAAAACCCTAACTCTGGCCTACAAGGCAAAAAACGGACCAGCTCCTTCATACTTGATGGCAATGGTCAAAGCCATATCTGTACCAAGAGCTCTTAGAGCTTCCAGTTCAGCTCGACTCAAACCTCCATCACTCAAAACACACAGAAAACAGACATCCAGACTCTTCTCTGTGCTGGCACCAAGGTGGTGGAATGAACTTCCACTGGTTGTCAGAACAGCAGAGTCACTCGCGGTCTTCAAACGTCGACTCAAGACACATCTTTTCAAAGAGTTCCTAAACTAATCCAAGAAAAAAAAGGTTCCTAGGGTTCTAAACATGATCAAGCTCTGTGTATCTCTTGATCCTAGTCTACAAACTAGCTTTGGATATTTGAAGTAACATCAAAGCACTGTTGTAAGTCGCTTTGGATAAGGGCTAAATACCTTAAATGTACATTTTAAAACATACTGTCACTGTGGTTTCTGACACCTAAGTACACTGTCTCTAGCCACACCCAGGCCTGATTAATGCCACACCTTGTTCTCAATCAAGACATCACTTAAATAGGACCTGCCTGACAAAGTGAAGTGCACCAAAAGATCCTTAAAAGCTACACATCATGCAGAGATACAAAGAAATTCAGAAACAATTGAGAAAGAAAGTAATTGAGATCTATCAGTCTGGAAGAGGTTATAAAGCCATTTCCAAAGCTTTGGGAATCCAGCGAACCACAGTGAGAGCTATCGCCCACAAATGGCGAAGACATGGAACAGTGGTAAACCTTCCCAGGAGTGGCCGGCCGCCCAAAATCACCGCAAGAGTGCAGCGACAACTCATCCAAGAGGTCACAAAAGACCCCACAACAACATCCAAAGAACTGCAGGCCTCACTCGCCTCAGTTAAGGTCAGTGTTCTTGCCTCCTCCATCAGAAAGAGACTAGGCAAAAATGGGCTACATGGCAGAGTGCCAACAAAAAAACACTGCTGAGCAAAAAGAACATTAAAGCTCTTCTCAACTTTTCCAGAACACATCTTGATGATCCCCAAGACTTTTGGGAACACATTTTGTGAACTGATGAGACAAAAGTTTAACTCTTTGGAAGGTGTGTGTCCCAGGACATCTGGCGTAAAAGAAACACTGCATTCCTGAAAAAGAACATTATTCCAACAGTAAAACATGGTGGTGGAAGTGTGATGGTCCGGGGCTGTTTTGCTGCATCAGGGCCTGGACGACTTGCTGTGATAAATGGAACTATGAATTCTGCTGTCTACCAAAAGATCCTGAATCCTGAAGATCCCGACCATCTGTTCGTGACCTCAAGCTGAAACGAACTTGGGTTCTGCAGCAGGACAATGATCCAAAACACACCAGCAAGTCCACCTCTGAATGGCTGAAGAAAAACAAAATGAAGACTTTGAAGTGGGCTAATCAAAGTCCTGACCTGAATCTGATTGAGATGCTGTGGTATGACCTTAAAAAGACATTCGTGCTCGAAAACCCTCCAATGTGACTGAATTACAACAATTCTGCAAAGATGAGTGTACATGCTCAAACTTTTGTTAATGTTTCACTACTTTATATCATAAAATACAATAAACACAATAGTTTTACACAACATTGAAACATAGCGTTGCAATTTTGTTTTATTTTTTGCAGGGGGTGGTTGCAAATATGTGAGGTGAACCATTTTCATATCATATGTAGATTAAAGTAATTAAAAGACAAGCAGAAAAAAGTTTCCTACGGACAAAATACTTTCAACAATTTTTCATTGATTTTACCTAGATCAAACTATATTATCAAATCACTGCAACAATAAAAATAACTACAAACACATAAAAATAAAATAAGTTCTAACAAAGTAAATGATAACACTGAATAAAGATAAGAATACAAATATCTTGCAAATTTACTATATATAAATATCTTCGTTCACACAACTTATTTTGAATCAGTTTAAATCAATAAAGCTTTAGTTCAGATCTAGACATGCAGCAAAACGTGCATCAATGGTACATTTTTGGTTAACTTCTACTGTTCTGTTCATGTTACGTATCAATTTTTGATAACTGTGACTTTTTATCTCAACAAATGCAGATGTTGTTTAAAGCCTAAAAATTGAATTGATTTATTGGTAAGTGAGCTTATTATTAAAGAAATACAAACACAAAAAAAATTGTTAACACAACTTAAATTTATAGATCTTTATTTTGTTTGAGTAGATTCTATTGAAATATTTGGAGTAAATTTAGGATGACAAAATAAGTTAATAAGTTAAGTTGTGTTTTTAGTGATAATTTATCAGTAAATTTTAAGTTGCATTTACTTGAAAGAATAATAATTAATTTAACTCCCCCATTACCGCCCCCTGCTGTTCAAAATGTGTTTTTACGATCCAGGATCTGCATGAAGCACTTAAGCTCGGGTGTATGGGAGGTACATCCTGCCAAAAACAAAACTAAAATGAAAATTCAAATACTATTTTCCACATTCTTTTTCCAAACATCAAATCAAATCACTTGAGCACAGGTTCAGCTGCAGCTGATGTTAAAACTAATATGGATACATGGCGATTTTTATAAAAGAACGGTAACTGAGCTAACCATGTTAACTGTGATGACACTGTTTTTGATAGCTGGTTTGAATTAAAACACACAGATCAAACCCACTGTGTGCTTGCGAGTCATCTTTGGAATTAGATAGATATTCAAGGTTTGAGATATGTACAGTGCATCTGGAAAGTATTCTCAGAGCTTTTTCCACATGTTGTTACATTACAGCCTTATTCCAAATTGTATTAAATTAATCTATTTTCTCACAAATTCTACACAAAATACCCCATTATGACCATGTGAAAAAAAAGTTTTCTTGAGAGTTTTAAAAATGTATTAAAATTAAAAACAAATTTACATAATTATTCACAGCCTTTGCTTAATACTTTGTAGAACCACCCATGGCAGCAACTACAGCCTCAAGTCTTTTTGAATATGATGCCACAAGCTTGGCACACCTCTCTTTAGGTAGTTTAGCCCGCTCTTCTTTGTAGCACCTCTGAAGCTCCATCAGGTTGGATGGGAGACGTCTGTGCACAGCCATTTTCAGATCTCTCCAGAGATGTTGGCCCCGTGATGAGCAGTGCCTGGTTTCCTCCAAACATGACGCCTGGCATTCACACCAAAGAGGTCAATCTTTGTCTCATCAGACCAGAGAATTTTTCTTATGGTCTGAGAGTCCTTCAGGTGCCTTTTGGCAAATTCCAGACGGGCTGCCTTGTGCCTTTTACTAAGGAGTGGCTTTCGCCTGGCCATTCTGACATACAGCCCTGATTGGTGGATTTCTGCAGAGATGGTTGTCCTTCTGCAAGGTTCTGCTCTCCCCACGGAGGAACGCTGGAGCTCTGACAGAGTGACCATCGGGTTCTTGGTCACCTCCCTGACCAAGGCCCTTTTCCCCCGCGATCGCTCAATTTAGACGGCCAGCCAGCTCCAGGAAGAGTCCTGGTGGTTCCAAACTTCTTCCATTTACGAATGATGGAGGCCACTGTACTCATTGGGACCTTCAAAGCAGCAGAATATTTTTTTTGAGCTTCATGGCGAAGGCTGTGAATACTTAATAAATGTGATTTCTCCGTTTTTTATTTTTAATAAATTTTAAGAACTCTCAAGAAAACTTTTTTCACATGATCATAATGGGGTATTTTGTGTAGAATTTTAAGGAAAGAGATTAATTTAATACAATTTGGAATAAGGCTGTAACGTAACGAAATGTGGAAAAAGTGAAGCACTGTGAATACTTTCCAGGTGCACTGTATGTTAATTGAGCAGCTAAAGTAACGTACAGTAACAGGGTGTTGAAAATGGTAGTTACAGTCAGACTAATTAGTTAGATTACTCGTTACTGAAAAACGTTTTTTTTTTTTACTTTCATACGTTTATAAACATCATATATCAGGATACTTATTGTAAAACAAACAAACAAACAAAAAACATTGGACACCTCATCTCTTTCAATGTGTTTTCTTTATTTTCATAACTATTTACATTGTAGATTCTTACTGAAGGCATCAAAACTATGAATGAACACGTGGAGTTTTATGTAAAATGACCTGGCCTCCACAGTCACCGGACCTGAACCCAATCCAGATGGTTTGGGGTGAACTGGAGCACAGACTGAAGAAGGCAAAGGGGTCAACAAGTTCTAAACTTCCCTGCTGGATCTGCTTGCTGTACCCCAGCACCCAAAAGGTTTCATATTTGTAGCCCTGCCTGCTGTTAATTTACATGTATTTACATGACTGGTGAAGTTCAAAACAAACAAGAAAAGTAAATCACCAGCAGACAGCACTAATCTTCCTTTGCGATAGGTTTTTTTTATTTTGACACTTAAAGTGCTGTCCACGCCAAATACTGAATCACAAACTGTTATTTAGCTATTGATTTTTCCATTTTGTATTTTCTTTTTAATTCTGTCAGACATGCAGCCCATTGCAAGGACAAATAAATAAAAACAATTACCGTATTTTTTGGACTATAAGGCGCACCGTATTATAAGATGCACTATCAAAGAACGCCTATTTTCTGCTATTTTTCCATACATAGGGCGCATCGCATTATAAGGCGCGTTAAGTGACACTAGAAAGGGTGCCTATATCAAAGTGAACAGGGGTGGCGCCATGTTTCCCTTCCCCCACCGGGGGTGGTCGCTTGCCGGTGGAGCGTCTCAGTATACAAATCTAGCTATTTCAAAGTCAAACGAGTGCTGGATATTAATCTACACAGATTCCTCTCCTGAAAACTGTTTATTTGGGTGAGTAACGTGCTTCAGTTTATTTACAGTAAGCTTAGATTTCCAGATGTCCACTAAGGCTTGCTGCACCAGCGTTAGCATAGCTATCCGCTAGCACGCTAGCTAGTCACCTAAACTAGTAAAGTTAACCCAAACTTAAACGACAGCGTTACACTGAGTAATCCTGCGTGTTCTGGTAAGACAGTGAGATATTAGCTAGCGATTCGTCCCCCGTAGCTTGTTTTAACACAGTAAACAAGCAGATTACAGGCTGATAAAACTCACCTCTGAGAGAGTTAGCGCTTAGCATCTAGCTAATGCTAGCCAGGCAAAGCAGCACAGACTTACAGGCCGATAACTCACCTCTGAACGGTGAACGCTTAGCGATTAGCATCTAACTCTAATAATACTGCTCCAGCAGTATTAAAAGTGCTAAATTTAGAAAATACTGATCTCTGAACAGTGAAAAAGCTAGCTAGCTAAGCGGTTAGCATCTAGCTAATGCTATTGCTGCTCCAGCCTCGGAGTGGCACGGCTCTGCACGGAGTGTGTGTTTACTGCTCCTTACACCTGACGGGTAAAATTTAGATAATACTGATCTCTGAACAGTGAATAAGCTAGCTAGCTTAGCGGTTAGCATCTAGCTAATGCTATTTGCTGCTCCAGCCTCGGAGCTGCACGGCTCTGGACTCTGTATAGCACTGAAACTCTGTATAACGCTGCACGGAGTGTGTGTTTACTGCTCCTTACAACCTGACGAGTAAAATTTAGATAATACTGATCTCTGAACAGTGAATAAGCTAGCTAATGCTATTTGCTGCTCCAGCCTCGGAGCTGCACGGCTCTGGACTCTGTATAGCACTGAAACTCTGTATAACGCTGCACGGAGTGTGTGTTTACTGCTCCTTACAACCTGACGAGTAAAATTTAGATAATACTGATCTCAGTGAATAAGCTAGCTAGCTTAGCGGTTAGCATCTAGCTAATGCTATTGCTGCTCAGCCTCGGAGCTGCACGGCTCTGGACTCTGTATAGCACTGAAACTCTCTATAACGCTGCACGGAGTGTGTGTTTACTGCTCCTTACAACCTGACGAGTAAAATCCATACAAAAGGCGCACCGTATTATAAGACGCACTGTCAATTTTTGTGAAAATTAAAAGTTTTTAAGTGCGCCTTATAGTCCGAAAAATACGGTATGTAACAGAGTTTAAAAAAAGAATGTGCTTTTCAAAAATTTGCCTTTGTCACATTCTGCTTTAAATAAATAAGTTCAGAGCCCTGTACATTTTATTCTGTGTACATGTTACTCCTGAACAGCACTTAATCCTCTGAATTACGAGATCGTTAAAGAGTCGTAATGAGAAAAATGCTAGCTTTAAGCTAATGCTACAGCGCAGAGGATTAGTATTTAAACAGGTAAAAATTGTGTATGATATGGTGATGTTACGCTGTGTGTTAGAGATTTAAAAGGCAGATAATAACAGAAAGTGAGCCTTTACTGTTCAGGAGCAGCGCTTCCCCGCAGGGTTTATTATACAGTTACGGTCATTAGTTCATTACTCCACACCTGATCCAAATTATCAATCAGAGACTGTAAAAAAGATGGACGCCATGTCGGAGTTCCCATTCATTCAATGAAAATTAAGCCAAAATCTTCCTCCATGTTGGCGATTCTGAAACCCGAGTCTGTAGAGAGCAGTAGAGACCAGAGAAGGGAGAAAGACTGTGGAGAGACAGCCTACTCATTTAAATAACCCCGTCCCTGAGGGCTGCCTCCACAGAGCTATACACAGTCTATGGTCCCGCCCATACAGTCATTGGTCCCACCCGGTTAGGTGTAACCCAGCCCTTTTACAATAAACACACCTTTTTGATTAGAGCTGAATAAAGTTTAAAAAAACAATTCTGTGGGGATATAAAAAATTTACAATATAATCAGAGGTTACACTAGCTGCTGCATTTGAATAACGGAGGTAGAATCACAGTATATTGGAAAAAAAAACGTAATTGAAAGTTGTTTGTTTTGCCATTGAAACCTATGGGGATGGGTGGGGTTACACAGCTTTCTGAAACCGCCCGACCTGTGGTGGCTTCACTTTTGAGAGACGATGCTCTGTCCAGCTATACACAGTCTATGTAATCAACTAACAACTAACTAATCAACTAACTGTCTGCCCTAGGTGAGGTGAGCTTAGTGATACAGCAGGAAAACTAGCAGTGTTACTTCAGAATCACAGAGTTAACCCAGCTAACTGAAGAACCATAGAGTCTAAAACACTTAAAAAAGGCTTTACATGTGTTTTTTCCCACAGAAACCTATTATAAGGACAAATCGTAATGTACTAAAATGTAATGTAATGTCTTGTAAACAAGAGATCAGAAAAAAAAACTTACTCTGACTCTAGTACTAAAATTTTATTTTTCTTTATGCAGCAATGTGTGTATTCAGTAATTTGTCATACTGTTCATGTGTATGTATAGAACTCCAGAGGAGCTTGTATGCAGCGCAGAAGATGCAGTTACACATTGCACTTGGTTAGGTGCGGCGCGGTACACTGACCCCCATAGGGTTCAATTGTTTCTAGAGCCTCCTGACGTGCCTGCGTGGCCGCCATATTGGGGGAGGCACCCTGCGCCTGAGTGCATTACTTTACACTGAGGAAGATGTAAAACATACTTATAATAATCACAACCAGAGTTAAAAGTACCTTTACTTTGCTAAAATTCTACTCAAGTAAAAGTAAAAGTACCCATCTAAAAATCTACTCGAGTAAAAGTAAAACAGTACTCAATTTAAAATGTACTTTGAGTAAAAGTTACATAGTTACTTTTAATTATTATTATTTTTAACATGCCATTGCTATGCTTTAACTGCTATTTACATGTTTTTTACATGTTTTTAACATTCAAGCAGATTGAGTAATGTTTCCAATAAAAACTTAATTAACATTAAAAACATGAAATCATACAAAAAAACCTTTTTGGTTGGCGCATGCGCAGTGCTGTAAAGAAGCACATATCGATGGGTAGCATAACGGGACAGAACACCGGTTCCCCCGAGCACAGCTGATTCACACAGCGGCTGCGTCCAGAAACCCCAAAAGTGTCTCCTTTTTCCTACCGATCCTCCTCCTCTCCTCCGTGACCCGGAAACTGATTTTGTGAGGCCATCTTGCCGCCTGTCCGAATACCGTAGGAGACGAAAGAAGCCGCTTAAAATCCTCCTGTAGTAAGCTTCCAACGGAGGTTACATCAGTGTATCCTACTCCGGAAGACTTTTAAGGATTTTCCAATGACATCACTGCATCCACGCCCACAGAGCACGCGAAAATGGGGAAGGCAACGCCCAAATATACGTCATAAACATATTAATTAACTAGGTTCCTTATCTAATTAAACAGCCAGTAAAGCAGTAATATAATTTATAGTTTAGATAAACTGTATGCTCAGTAAAACTATATTTATGACCCTATGTGTATCATGTTATACATATAAAATTATATATATATATATATATATATATATATATATATATATATATATATATATATATATATATATAATTTTAATTAATTCATTTATTTACTTATTTATTTTAACTTAGGGAGTAAACAGGATTTTATTGGAATATCTGAATTTTTAGCTGTGTGTGATAGTAATGTTCTGAAACGTGCTGAAAGTGAGCGTTGTGATTGGCTCAGTTCAACGGTAGTCAACATCCTATCTAAAAGGGATCAGCTGTCCCATTTCCCCAATTACAGCTCCTTCCCTCCATTCCTCCTCCTCCTCTCCTCTCCTCGATTCCTCCACCTTCTTCCGGGGTAGGAGAGGAGGAGTAGGAAGGAGGAGTAGCAGAGGAGGAGTAGCAAAAGTTTCTGGATGCAGCCAGCGTCTCTCCCGCTAACCGTAATAAACACTGCTGGGAAAAGTTCAGCTGCGCTGCCTGAGGCATTTCTCTCACCACCAAGACTTTTAGAAAGGTAAACTCAGTTTGTGGACGCAGGTTAAGCACGTAACGTAACGCAGCTCTGTTAACTTGTTAGCTAATCTAGGCAGAGCTGACAGCTCTGTTCGGCGGGGCATATTTTGCATTGCTTGAGGAAGTTATTCAAGTGGTGACATATATAACATACAGCATACACTCTTCAACACACTAAACTAAATACTTGTATGGTAATGAAAGTGAAATGGCAAAAAGTATTTTTTTTTTCACATATGACCGGTGCTCAAGTGAAAAAAAAAACACAAATAAAGTGATTTATTTCACACGTTTGGAAAAATAAAGCTCAAAATGGTATTAACAAGGGATTTACCACCCATACAGGTAAACTGAACATAGCACGCGCCTTCAACATCCGCAGGTGAGCCTCAGCAGCCCATCCCCCCACCTGTTCCAAGCCTTGTAATCAGTCATATGAATCAACACCTGGCGCCCTCTAGTGGCAGCTTCAGAAAGTGTCGGCCAGTAAAGCAGAGGTTTGCAAACTGTGTGTGTGTGTGTCTCAAATAATTTGCTGCTCTAAAATATTAAGTATAAAATTCTGTGTAGTTTTACCTGTAAAATGTATAACATTACATCTGTTTGTGTTCACCCTGATAGCAAAGAACATTTAATACATTTAAAAATATATATATATTTTAAAAATGATGGAATTATGCAATAGCAACCTTTATTTAACATATAACAACATATAAATAAATACAATAATGTTATTATGTTAATTGTGATACTGAATCAAAGTTTATTTAAAAGTTTAAAATGTTTTTGGCTCTTTTATACATTTACAGTGCTTTAAAGAGAAAGCTACTCCCCACAGTTAACAATATAATTATTTATAGTTAATTAATTATTATTATTATTATTATTATTATTATTATTATTTAAATTTGGCCCTTTCACAGCAAAAACAAAGTAAATGTGACATACATATTTCATGTAAATAAAGTTTAATACAAAAAATACATAAATGTAAAACTGTAACTTAGAATCAATGTTAAATTAACATTAAAGCGATGTTCACAACAATCAGTTCTGATGTTGGAAATCAATGTTCTTTTAATGTATTAGAGATGGATAAATGAACCTCAATTCAAAATACTCTTGCTATCAGTAAAGTGCTTAAACTGTTAGACAAACTATATAATCACACACTTATTCCTTATCATAACTACAGAACTATATTCAGTCTTAAGTTTTGTATTGGCAAGAATGTGGCGATATGATATGTATTACGAGAGAGAGGTAACGATTCAATATATCAAAATTCTGTAAGCAATAAAATAATTAAATATTATTGTAGAAAAAAACGTATAAAGATCTGACTGGCATTGTCGGACACCAATCTTTACATATAAACTACAGTAATAATTAAAAATTAATACTGTGTTTTTAAAAAATCTAATCAAATTTATTTGTATAGCGCTTTTTACAACAGATGTTGTCACAGAACAGCTTTACAGAAATATAAAGGGGGGACCATCCTTCCACTGGTTAAACAGCTTTTAAATTAATTTTAAAATCGTTATACATTTACATAAGTCTTATGTATTCAGGTGTATAGCAACACCAGTAATGAAATGTTAGAGTTCATAATACATTTGGATGTGATCGATAGTGGAGAGTGTGCAACTAGTCCGAGGCATGTTGCAAAAACTGAATGCTGGCTAGCTGATCTGTAGTAGGTAATGGGAAAGGCTGACTTCCAGAAGATATAGGAGGGCCTGAGGGTCCAACATCCATCGGTATCGGGTCGGAGAACATTATCAGAGTTATCTAATGACTCCGGCAGATCTGCATAAAACAGCCTAAATAAGGCAGAGAGCCAAAAGTTATCACAGACAGAAGCACCCTGAAACACCGGCATCCACCCACTCCACCGTCCACAAACCTGAGTGACCGTGTGCAGTGGGAGAACAACAGCACCCAGCATCTCAGTTTACCCACAATTCCCTATGTCCATGAACCCCTGGATCTGCAGCCTTATCTAAAGGTAAAACATTAATTACCAAAAGCTAGACCAAACAAGTAAGTTTTCAGTCTAGACTTAAAGATTTAGACTGTGTCTGAGTCCCGAACATATTCGGGGAGATTATTCCAGAGCTGAGGAGCTTTATAAGAGAAAGCTCTTCCTCCTGCAGAGCTCCTCTGAATTTTAGGAACTACTAAGAAACCAGCACCCTGAGATCTAAATAATCATGGTGGTTCATAATAGGAGATGAGTTTAGGCTTTGTACGTCAACTTGTGTTTCTGTGAAATAGTGTGGTTATGGGTGGTACATGCTTAATGTTATTATTAGTATTAATATCATTAGCATTGGCTGTGACACAAACTGTTTAAAATTGTTGCTGTTACACAACTTTCTATATTTAGAAAAGTTCAGCTAAATTGACTAAATCTGATCTGTAGGCTTATTCATTATGCGATTTTGACAAAATATTAAAGATATAGTATATTTCAAGCATTTAGACACCTCTTCTCATTCAATGTGTATTTTTATTATTTTTTTACATTGTAAATTTAATGTTAAAGTCTATATTAAAGCTATACAGGAACTCATGGAATTATTAAGTGAACAAGATGGGGACAGATTTGCACACTCTTAGTATTTTATTATCTCAGTGTCTTTATTAGATAGTCACCTGGTGTTAATTTATATAGCTTTAGAAAACGACCTGCCTGCGATGGTCTGTAGAATTATGTAATGCTGCCATCTAGTGGTTCAACAGTGTAATAACTTGTACTCAGTATGATACTAAAATTATTAGATACACAGTGAAACTTATAGGTTTTAATGTGTCCACATATTATAGTACATACACCTAATTGTATAGTAGTTTGTGTAAATACGTCTGTATACAGCTAATACAGAAAATTTCTATATGTTTATATTGTACAGTTTTGCTATAGGCGTGTCTGAGTGTTTGTGCCTAGGATTTAGGATATGCTGTAATTCTATAGTTATTATCACAGTTTCCAGATGTTGCTCGGATTGTAATCTATGGGTTTTAAAATATTTAATAAAGCTGCTGCATTAATAGAAGAAAAGACTTGTTCCCGCCCGGTTTCGAACCGAGGACCTTTCGCGTGTTAGGCGAACGTGATAACCACTACACTACGGGAACTGAGCTGCGCCTCGTTCCCTGACAGCGCTCTTTTGAAGTATGAACCGCGTATTTTCTATATTATAGCTCTGGTCCATTCTGAAGGCAGTTGTCTATGTAGTAGTCATTGCCTTTTAAGGCGGCTCTGACGTTAGCAGCATTTTAACCGATAAGGATCCTTATTTATGAGGCAGCGCGTTCAGGACACGATGGAGTCAGCATACGTCATTACGTCCAGCGCGCTGTGCTCGTATGGAACGCCCTTTGGGTCTTTACGTCTACATTGACGTCCGTGTTAATGAACGTCTTAAGACGGCAAATCTTACCGTGTTAA
This sequence comes from Astyanax mexicanus, assembly GCF_023375975.1. Lineage (NCBI taxonomy): Eukaryota > Metazoa > Chordata > Actinopteri > Characiformes > Acestrorhamphidae > Astyanax > Astyanax mexicanus. The sequence goes on along the minus strand of NC_064425.1, from coordinate 36,685,482 downwards.
CACGTTACTTTTGGACGTCTTAAGACGGCAACTTGTGCCGTCCTAACACGTAACTTTAAAATTGGGTGATACCACTGCACTCACATCTGAGGGGGGGAATCCAAACACTGCAAAAAAGCCCCTCCAAAGACCCACCCTGACCTCGCCCCCATTCTTTGGCCCGCAACGCTGACCATAGCACCTGTGATGCTCCTTGTAAGTACTGGGAAGCTTTACACACCTAATGTTTAAATGTATTTTATTTTAATCTGTAAAATCTATTTAGTAACTTAGTGATTATATGCATGTAGTTTTCAATATTCTTTTAACTGAAGCAGCGTGTTATTTGTAGTTATTACATTTGCCAGTAAATATTTCAGAGTTGTGCTCATTTAAAGCTCTAGTTGTTTGTGTTTCAAGATCTGGCAACCCTGGCCGCAGCGTTGGCGCAGAAGAAATGAATCAGCAGAGGCTTCAAGCAATAGCTGATCGATTTCAACAGCTTGTTAATCGAGCATCTGCAACTGAAGGCAGGCCTTCCACTTCTGGGACAATGGTCGACAGGTTGGTTAAGTTTGTGGGTTAACTTACTAGTTACAATATCCTTTAACGTTACCTTAGGTAAACATTATCTCTTTGTTAAAGTAGAATAAGATGAATAGGATGTTTACTACTGAACTAAACAAACCGAACTGCAGCATCAGAAGGTAAATCACGGAGTGTAGTTTAGTACCACAGTTTAAGGGTTTTATTAAAGAGGATACTTGGCTTATTCTAATAAGGAGGATGTAGTCTCGCAAAATACTTCAACAAAAATGTACCCCAGAATACTCAGAAACATCAGCTGTAGTCCGCATCCTGCACATCATACGTGTATTCTTCTAAAACATGACTTTCCTTTCATCCACGTGACGGCAAAATGTGTGTGTTGTGGACTATATAAAAATCAACAGACCATCAGGTTGTATTAAATATATATTTGGGGAAATTAAAATGGCGAACTGCAGTGCTGTAACCGTGAGCCAGCTGACCTGTTCTATCCGAAATATCTTATGTGGTTCCTCGCTTTTCTACTGCGGTCAAGCCAGCCCCCACTTCAAAACGCTTGGTCAAACTAGCCCCCACGCTGTTTCTTAGAGCGCGCATACACTGAACATTTCGGCAAGCGTGAGAAAGAACACATTTCAAAATAAAAGTCCCCCCCTTAATATCACGACATTATGCTATGGAGTGGTATTAAAAGGAATCCACATGATATCACATGTTATGTCTGATATCACATGTCAATTTCATGTAGTCCTGGTAGTACACAAAATAAAAGCCCTGTAAATTATAACAATTATGTTAATTAAATAATAATAATACTAATAATACTACTACTAATAATAATACTTGTATGTGTCACTCACTTAATAGCAGGGCATTATAATGTGTCATTTCAAAATAAAAGCCCTTTAAATTGTAACATTTATGTAATTTTACACAATGTTTAGACTGTTATTAAAAGAAATCTGTCTGATATCACAGTTCAATTTCAGATAGTCCTGATAGTACACTACTTGTATGTGTCACTCACTTAAAATCAGAACATTTTGATGTGTCATTTCAAAATAAAGGCCCTTTAAATTATAAAAATATTTTATTTCAACACAATGTTTAGACTGTTATTAAAATAAATCTGTCTGATATCACAGGTCAATTTCATATAGTTCTGATAGTACACAACTTGTATGTTTCACTCAACTAATATCAGAACATTTTGATGTGTCATTTCAAAATAAGGGCCATTTAAATTGTAACATTTATGTAATTTTAGACAATGTTTAGACTGTTATTAAAAGAAATCTGTCTGATATCACAGTTCAATTTCAGATAGTCCTGATAGTACACTACTTGTATGTGTCACTCACTTAAAATCAGAACATTTTGATGTGTCATTTCAAAATAAAGGCCCTTTAAATTATAACAATCTTTTATTTTACCACTAGGTTTAGACAGTTATTAAAAAAAATCTGTGTGATATCACAGTTCAATTTCCTATAGTCCTGATAGTACACTACTTGTATGTGTCACTCACTTAATATCAGAACATTTTGATGTGTCATTTCAAAATAAAGGCTCTTTAAATTGTAACGTTTATGTAATTTTACACAATGTTTAGACTGTTATTAAAAGGAATCTGTCTGATATCACAGGTCAATATCATATAGTCCTGATAGTACACTACTTGTATGTGTCACTCACTTAATAACAGAACATTTTGATGTGTCATTTCAAAATAAAGGCCTTTTCAATTATAACAATATTTTTATTTTAACACAAGTTTTGACTGTTATTAAAATGAATCTGTGTGATATCACAGGTCAATTTCATATTTCATTTCATGATTTAAAGGGCCTTTATTTTGAAATGACACATCAAAATGTTCTGATATTAAGTGAGTGAAACATACAAGTAGTGTACTATCAGGACTATATGAAATTCAACTGTGATATTAGACAGATTTATTTTAAGAACAGTCTAAACATTGTGTCAAATTACATAAATGTTACAATTTAAAGGGCCTTTATTTTGAAATGACACATCAAAATGTTCTGATAGTAATTGAGTGAAACATACAAGTAGTGTACTATCAGGACTATATGAAATTGAACTGCTATATCAGACAGATTCCTTTTAATAACAGTCTAAACATTGTGTTGAAATAAAATATTGTTATAATTTAAAGGGCCTTTATTTTGAAATGACACATCAAAATGTTCTGATTTTAAGTGAGTGAAACATACAAGTGGTGTACTATCAGGGCTATATAAAATTGACCTGTGATATCAGACAGATTTTTTTTAATAACAGTCTAAACATTGTGTTGAAATAAAATATTTTTATAATTTGAAGGGCCTTTATTTTGAAATGACACATCAAAATGTTCTGATAGTAATTGAGTGAAACATACAAGTGGTGTACTATCAGGACTATATGAAATTGACCTGTGATATCAGACAGATTTCTTTTAATAACAGTCTAAACATTGTGTAAAATTAAATAAATGTTATAATTTAAAGGGCCTTTATTTTGAAATGACACATCAAAATGTTCTGATTTTAAGTGAGTGAAACATACAAGTAGTGTACTATCAGGACTATATGAAATTGACCTGTGATATCAGACAGATTCCTTTTAATAACAGTCTAAACATTGTGTTGAAATAAAATATTGTTATAATTTAAAGGGCCTTTATTTTGAAATGACACATCAAAATGTTCTGATTTTAAGTGAGTGACACATACAAGTAGTGTACTATCAGGACTATCTGAAATTGAACTGTGATATCAGACATATTTCTTTTTATAACAGTCTAAACATTGTGTAAAATTACATAAATGTTACAATTTAAAGGGCTTTTATTTTAAAATGACACATCAAAATGTTCTGATAGTAATTGAGTGAAACATACAAGTAGTGTACTATCAGGACTATCTGAAATTGACCTGTGATATCAGACAGATTTATTTTAATAACAGTCTAAACATTGTGTAAAATTACATAAATGTTACAATTTAAATGGCCCTTATTTTGAAATGACACATCAAAATGTTCTGATTTTAAGTGAGTGAAACATACAAGTGGTGTACTATCAGGGCTATATAAAATTGAGCTGTGATATCAGACAGATTTCTTTTAATAACAGTCTAAACATTATGTAAAATTACATAAATGTTACAATTTAAAGGGCTTTTATTTTAAAATGACACATCAAAATGTTCTGATAGTAATTGAGTGAAACATACAAGTAGTGTACTATCAGGACTATATGAAATTGAACTGTGATATGAGACAGATTTCTTTTAATAACAGTCTAAACATTGTGTAAAATTACATAAATGTTATAATTTAAATGGCCTTTATTTTGAAATGACACATCAAAATGTTCTGATTTTAAGTGAGTGAAACATACAAGTAGTGTACTATCAGGACTATATGAAATTGACCTGTGATATCAGACAGATTCCTTTTAATAACAGTCTAAACATTGTGTTGAAATAAAATATTGTTATAATTTAAAGGGCCTTTATTTTGAAATGACACATCAAAATGTTCTGATTTTAAGTGAGTGACACATACAAGCAGTGTACTATCAGGACTATCTGAAATTGAACTGTGATATCAGACAGATTTCTTTTAATAACAGTCTAAACATTGTGTAAAATTACATAAATGTTACAATTTAAATGGCCCTTATTTTGAAATGACACATCAAAATGTTCTGATTTTAAGTGAGTGAAACATACAAGTGGTGTACTATCAGGGCTATATAAAATTGAGCTGTGATATCAGACAGATTTCTTTTAATAACAGTCTAAACATTATGTAAAATTACATAAATGTTACAATTTAAAGGGCTTTTATTTTAAAATGACACATCAAAATGTTCTGATAGTAATTGAGTGAAACATACAAGTAGTGTACTATCAGGACTATATGAAATTGAACTGTGATATCAGACAGATTTCTTTTAATAACAGTCTAAACATTGTGTAAAATTACATAAATGTTACAATTTAAATGGCCCTTATTTTGAAATGACACATCAAAATGTTCTGATTTTAAGTGAGTGAAACATACAAGTGGTGTACTATCAGGACTTTATGAAATTGAACTGTGATATCAGACAGATTCCTTTTAATAACAGTCTAAACATTGTGTTGAAATAAAATATTGTTATAATTTAAAGGGCCTTTATTTTGAAATGACACATCAAAATGTTCTGATTTTAAGTGAGTGACACATACAAGCAGTGTACTATCAGGACTATCTGAAATTGAACTGTGATATCAGACAGATTTCTTTTAATAACAGTCTAAACATTGTGTAAAATTACATAAATGTTACAATTTAAATGGCCCTTATTTTGAAATGACACATCAAAATGTTCTGATAGTAATTGAGTGAAACATACAAGTAGTGTACTATCAGGACTATATGAAATTGAACTGTGATATCAGACAGATTTCTTTTAATAACAGTCTAAATATTGTGTAAAATTACATAAATGTTACAATTTAAAGGGCCTTTATTTTGAAATGACACATCAAAATGTCCTGTTATTAAGTGAGTGACACATACAAGTAGTGTACTATCAGGACTATATGAAATTGAACTGTGATATCAGACAGATTTATTTTAAGAACAGTCTAAATATTGTGTAAAATTACATAAATGTTACAATTTAAATGGCCCTTATTTTGAAATGACACATCAAAATGTTCTGATTTTAAGTGAGTGAAACATACAAGTGGTGTACTATCAGGGCTATATAAAATTGAGCTGTGATATCAGACAGATTCCTTTTAATAACAGTCTAAACATTGTTGAAATAAAATATTGTTATAATTTAAAGGGCCTTTATTTTGAAATGACGCATCAAAATGTTCTGATTTTAAGTGAGTGACACATACAAGTAGTGTACTATCAGGACTATATGAAATTGAATTGTGATATCAGACAGATTTCTTTTAATAACAGTCTAAACATTGTGTAAAATTACATAAATGTTACAATTTAAATGGCCCTTATTTTGAAATGACACATCAAAATGTTCTGATTTTAAGTGAGTGAAACATACAAGTGGTGTACTATCAGGGCTATCTGAAATTGACCTGTGATATCAGACAGATTTCTTTTAAGAACTGTCTAAATATTGTTGAAATAAAATATTGTTATAATTTAAAGGGCCTTTATTTTGAAATGACGCATCAAAATGTTCTGATTTTAAGTGAGTGACACATACAAGTAGTGTACTATCAGGACTATCTGAAATTGAACTGTGATATCAGACAGATTTCTTTTAATAACAGTCTAAACATTGTGTAAAATTACATAAATGTTACAATTTAAATGGCCCTTATTTTGAAATGACACATCAAAATGTTCTGATAGTAATTGAGTGAAACATACAAGTAGTGTACTATCAGGACTATCTGAAATTGACCTGTGATATCAGACAGATTTCTTTTAAGAACTGTCTAAATATTGTGTAAAATTACATAAATGTTATAATTTAAAGGGCATTTATTTTAAAATGACACATCAAAATGTTCTGATAGTAATTGAGTGAAACATACAAGTAGTGTACTATCAGGACTATATGAAATTGAACTGTGATATCAGACAGATTTATTTTAAGAACAGTCTAAATATTGTGTAAAATTACATAAATGTTACAATTTAAATGGCCCTTATTTTGAAATGACACATCAAAATGTTCTGATTTTAAGTGAGTGAAACATACAAGTGGTGTACTATCAGGGCTATATAAAATTGAGCTGTGATATCAGACAGATTCCTTTTAATAACAGTCTAAACATTGTGTAAAATTACATAAATGTTATAATTTAAAGGGCCTTTATTTTGAAATGACACATCAAAATCTTCTGATATTAAGTGAGTGAAACATACAAGTAGTGTACTATCAGGACTATCTGAAATTGAACTGTGATATCAGACAGATTTCTTTTAATAACAGTCTAAACATTGTGTAAAATTACATAAATGTTTCAATTTAAAGGGCCTTTATTTTGAAATGACACATTATAATGCCCTGCTATTAAGTGAGTGACACATACAAGTATTATTATTAGTAGTAGTAGTATTGTTAGTATTATTATTATTAGTCTTATTATCATTTAATTAACATAATTGTTATAATTTACAGGGCTTTTATTTTGTGTACTACCAGGACTGCATGAAATTGACATGTGATATCAGACATAACATGTGATATCATGTGGATTCCTTTTAATACCACTCCACAGCATAATGTCGTGATATTAACGGGGGGACTTTTATTTTGAAATGTGTTCCTTCTCACGCTTGCCGCAATGTTCAGTGTATGCGCGCTCTAAGAAACAGCGTGGGGGGCTAGTTTGACCAAGCGTTTTGAAGTGGGGGCTGGCTTGACCGCAGTGCTTTTCTTTAAGGACTGGTGTTATGACCGGTTGTGCTACCCTGTCTAATCGTGCTACTTTAGTCTATATTTCCCATTAACATATATTTACAAATACAAACATAAGCACACTTTTATAAATATGCTTCCAAAAGGATATTTGGATAAGCTAAACAACTGAATAACTTAATGTATCCAAAAGTAATGTTTAGGTAATTAGACATGATTAGATAAATATATTTTGTATTTTAAATGCTTATTATTGCTATTTTTGGTATTAATTGCTATTCACACTTTTGACAAAAGATGACTGAGTTGTAGATAAACATAAACTGAAAAATCGTAAAAAAAAAAAAAAAGAAAAAAAAAAAAAAAATAGGTCTGTGCGGGCGCGCTGGTTGTAAGAAGCATATATCGGATGGGTAGCACATCTCGACAGAACACCAGTAGCACCTAGACCTAACCTAGACAAGGATCTCCTTATCACCAACATTGGACACTAAACACACAAAATCATTAGACACAAAACATGCAGGCACCTGTAATAGTACAATAAACTATATACTTTATTTAACAATAAGATAAACAAACAGTTTGATGAAGGCTTAAATGATAACTTAGAAGGTTAAGTGAGCACGGAGCTAAGAGGCTAACTTGGTTAACCTCAACTACAGAACTGGAGCCATTTACCTTTATAATCAAAATTAAACTGCTCGAAAAAGAACTTATATCCCTTAAGGAGTTTCGCTCGATAGTTCCTCGATAGTTCCACGACGGTTCTGGCAACATCGTCTTGCCTAATGTGCAGGGAAAAAATAGGAATGATAAAACCCATTTTTTTTCGTAGCGGTGCTCCAAACCGGAAATAGGTTTACCCATCACCTCGCCCGGAACTTGACCCCTTCTCCTTGCGTGAAAAAAAGCTTATTGATATCCCTCATGAATCACTAACCTGTGTTTCAAGGATTGAGATTACCTATAAAGTGGGAATAGGCATAATGAATTCATCTAAATCTAAGGTTTGTAAACTAAAATTTTGCTAACATTAGGTCTTATCTTCAAATTGAAAAAAAATATATGTGTATATATATTTTTTTAATCTCCCACCATCTAAACTGGTAGTTTCATTGGGTGGAGGCTGCACTATGTAGGCTTAGTTTGTTAAAAGTAAACAAATTTGCACTAATGAATCATGTGTTCAGTCATAGTCCCTAGAAAGGCTGAAGATTCATTTGTAAGATTAGTTTTTTTCGTTTAGACAGATAAATACTACAGTCAGGCCAAATAGCACCAATAAATAGTGCAGGCAGTTTTGGTGGTATTATGACATTGAGTTATCTCCTACTTATTCCATTTTAATCTATTTATTAAATTTCATAATATTCATTCTAAGTTAATTCCATTCTTGAAATATTAGATTACATCAAATCAATTCATACATATGGATCAAATGCTACAGACAGGGGTTACACTGGAATCAGATTGATGTAATATGATTTAAATTCCTATACCACAATAGAACCCTAAATGTCCACAATATACTAGATTTAAACTTTGTTAGTACAAGTTGGCAGGTGTTGTAACGGGTAGATACACGTGTCTTAGATCAGAATGAAGTTGTGATTATGGATGTTTTATGGGATTTAAAAGCCAGTCATTAAGTCATTGGCAATATTTAAGAACAGACTGAAGTTGCTATAAATGATGTATTGTGAGATTTTATATAGACAATATTAGTTTGAATACAGTGTTCCATCTGTATGATTTCACAGATGCAAAAGATACAATACATTTCAATATATTGTCAAAATAAAATACACAGGTTTGGTGGATAGGTTTGACATGAAATGCAAGTGCAAGTTTAATCCTAAATGTGACATAGGCAAGGGCAGGTATTATTTGTTCCTGTGGAAGACTTCCATGTAAATGTTAATGTTAATGTAATTCCATCTTAAATGTAAGAATTTTACTATTTGTTTGTAAAAAAGAATACATTAAGCAGAACAAATAATATATGTATATTATTCATGGAGTTATAATGCACAATAATGTAAAGTAAATAGACCTTCTAACCTAGCCACTTTTCTGAGCCTTCTCATCCTTCTGAGTAGCATAGCAAGCTAACACGTCCTTGTGGGTGCAACATGTGCTTGGGGATGGGGAGCCTAGTCAAATCCATATTACAAAATGTTTTTCTTCATATTTTATGCAGCTGCATTTTTTTTTCAGTTAAGTGCTGGCTTGTACCCCAAATGTGACAAACTTACAAGTTTAGCTCAGTTTTTACATTAGTGAAGAAATAATTTCATAAAAAGCCTCCGTTATGCGTCATGTAAAAAACTTGGTGAAAATAGTTTTATTTCCAATGATCTAACTTTTTTCTCATAAAGGCTCAGGGAGTTTAGAAGAGATCAGGAGCCCAGGAGGACAGGACCAGCCAAACAGCGGCTGACAACAATAAGATTGGCTGTTCTTCCAAGTGGCCAAGACACACTGTTTATACCAAGGCGTAAGTTGAGGGATCAGACTTAGACAGGGGTAAAGACAAGATTAATTTAAAATTGTTTAAAAGGAAACCTGAATGTTGAGATGGGCCCCATATAGTATAACATGTTTTATACCTGTCAGACATGTTGAATTAACTGACAAGCTGTTCAAGTAAGGAACAGCATCTTTATTTAGAAAAAATGTTACTTGTTTCATTTCCATTTATTCAGCATTCCCCTTTGCTTTGCATTTCACATTTTGATAATTGGACATATGTAATGCTTTGAGACTCAACAGCCATGAGTCTCTTTAGCATAGGAAGGTAGCTTTTTTATTTTAAAGGAGCTTTATCACAAAGAAGTGCTGCATTTCTGAAGACTATGACCGGATTCTCCAAACGAATGTGTTCACAATTGCTACTATGTTTATAGATTTATTTAGAAACAATGAAATTGTGTATTAGCTTGTTGTCTCAAATTTCAGCTTTCTAATATGCAGGAGACAATATACAGAATAATGAATTAATTAAATGTAAAATGTTTTCAACCTTTATGTTTTTATCTTTTCCTCAACAGCGGAATCAACAGTGAAAAAAGTTGTAGTGCCACTCTCCATGCCAGAAGCTGCTTTTAATGAAAAAATAAGAGAAGAATTTCCTGCTGTACAAGGTGACTTTTGCCTTTTCAGAGTTGACAGACAGAGGAGAATCCACCGACTGGAGCTTACTTCAGTCTGTCCGGCTGCTATAAAAGCCTGTTCTGTGCTAAGAAGATCAGCCGTTTACATCAGAAAAATGGTATGATACTGTCACTTGAGTCAAATTCCAGGGCATTTTAAATGCTTTATAATTAAATGAAACATGCAGTTTAAAATACTATGCTTACTTTGTTTTTTGTTTTAGTGTAGAAAGAACTAACCTAATTTCATGTTTTTGTCAAATTCATTTAATTTTCAGTACACACCATTTCTGCACCTCAACTCTGCAACACATTTTAAAAACGATAGGGACACTAAAAAAAATTGTCACCTTGTTGAGGGTAATAGTTATTTCAGGCCATTGCAGTAGGCATTGTACTAAAATGATCAGGCTATACATTGTACATTGAGAAGAGGTGGTACATGTGAATGTCTTGTTTAAATCAATAATATGGGTCTCCCAGAAGTGGCAAAAAAATCCAGTTTACTGGAAATTCCTGTCAGAACTGCGGCCAAAACATGAAACTGACTGACCGGGTCCATTAGTGAGTTTTAAGCTTGCTACATGGTATGCATTTCTCTACAGTGTTCTTTCAGAAATTGGTTGTGAAGGATCTGCATTTACTTCTTGAAGCAATTATTGCCTGGAAGTACAGCAGTTTTGGTCCACAAGCCGTTAAATCTGTCAGTAGTCCCTGTCCATCAGTTTGGTGTTTTGGCCACAGACCTGACCAAAATTCCCTGCAGATTGGGATTTTTGCCACTGCATCATGCCATACTCTACATCTGCTTTGTGAACTATTTTACACACATCAAATAAGATTGCACTGTACTGCCTCCTTTCAATCTACAAAACCTCACACCTGCAGGCATTTAAATTTGTCCCCATATAATTTTATCTACAAAATCCTGAATTTACTGCCACCTTAAACATACAAGGTGAATGATCTTTTGTTTGACCTTATTAACCACTTTGTAATGGTGCCATTTGTTATCACAACACTTAAATGATGTCTTTGTACCTGAGGATAAAAATAATGAAATTGTTTCATGTGTTGTACTGTCCCATTCTTTCTGCAAACACCTCCTAATGTGTGCAACATTGTCTGATGGGGACAGATCAGGATTGTAGACAGGCCAGTCAAGTGCTTATACCCTCTTTTCTGCAGCCATGCCTTTTGAAATGTGTGCAATGTTTTGCATTGTCTGCATTAATATAAAAGTAAAAAAGTAAAAACACATTTGACTTGTATTATTTTGGATTGCATTTTTTCATTGTTAATCCAACAGGAAAATGGGGAAGAAGAGGTCAGGAAAATCCACGGCATGGGGGATGGAATGCTGGAGGAAAACCAGAACATGTTGGAAGAACAAAACAGGTTGGAGGAAGAGGAACAAAACTTGGAGGTGGTGGAGGAGGATAAGCAAAATGGGTTTGATGAACAGGAGCAAGACAGATCAGGGAAGGTATGTGAAGGGTATTTGGTTAAAATCCATACTATGACAGACTGTCAGTTCTTTTCAAGGTTACATGTTCAGGCATAATAAGGTAATGACATCAAAACATTTTCCCAATGCATTTTCCCAAATCATGACCTCTATCTAATGCTTATTTTAAACCAATAATATATTAAACATATTAAGTAATTAATATTACTAAAAAGCATTTAGTAATGCTTTTTGTCTAAATCAGTTTGAAGCCTTATTTTGTGAATTGGGGATCAAACAGCATAACAGTATAATTCTTGCTTTTCTGTACATAAGCTATATCCTCTATAATTTCAGGACATTTTCATAGATCCGGATGACAACCAGTCTGTTGCAAGAGAAAGTACAGTCTTGCTGCAGTGGCGTGCCCTGCGTTGCCAACAGGATGAAGAGTATCAAGTTTCTCTGCAAATAGACAGAGAAAGGGTAAGAAAATGCAGACAACCAACTTGCGCACTTAACTTACACTTTCTAAATGTGCAAAATTAAGTTTAGACAGTGAGAATCCCTTCTTGTTTAGGTAGATTGGATTTGAGCTGTTGAATAGCACTTAAACTTAAGTTTCATTTTACATTAGGAGAGAAGGCGAAGGCAACTCCTGGAGCGTGAACTAAGAAGAGTACACGTAACTTAGTTAAGTAATAGGTATTGCCCTATAAAGACTAAAACCTTAAATCAATCACTTACATTTACAATTATTTGTGTCTAGGTAATAAATACAAGAAATGGATTGATTCCATACCAGAGCCTGAAAATGGGATGGTCATTCAGTTTAAATATCCTGATGGTGGCTTAAAAAGGAGACGCTTCCTACCAAGTCAGCTATTTCAGGTGTGTTCCCCTTATTATATTTCTCCTCAGAGATCACAGCTGTCTGCATGCTTATAAGTAATAAATGTATACACTTTGAATTTGCAGGATTTAGTTGCCTTTGCAGGTAATGTAGACATGGCCAGTGAAATATTTTCACTCCAGAAAGCTATGTCTCCTATCTCAATCCTGAGTACCCAAAGAGGTTCACTAGCAGACAATGGAATCACTGCACAGTGTACTTTGTACATTCTGTGGATGTCAGGGGATGAAGTGGAGGTGAGTTCCCATTGTATGTAATTCTCTGCGAGGGGATCATTATGTTTACTGTATTCGTTGTATCGTTTTAGCCATTTTAAGTAAGCCTTCATATGTTAACTCTGTTTATCAATTCATTTCAGAATATTATATCAAATTCATCCATAGCATGTGGCCCATACCCAGTTGCACCATCTACCACCTTTTCTCCTGCTCCTTCTCCGCCCACCACGATCACCACCTGTTCTCCTGCCCCCTCTTCACCCATCCCAGCCCCCATATTTTCTCCTGCTCCTTCTCCACCCACCACAATCACCACCATTTCTCCTGCTCCCTCTTCACCCATTGCAGCCCCCATATTTTCTGCTGCTCCTTCTCCATCCCAGAGTCCTTCATTCAGTCCATCAAGCCCAGACCAGGAGGATATTGAAGAGTAAGTACTTGAACACAAACATCTTGTATATTAATTTTCAGAGTTTGATTTCATTTAGCATTTCATTTAGCATTAACAATTATAATAGTATAGCAGTATATATTTTCATTTTACCCACTCCTGCTGCTATTAAAAATCACATCCTTTATTATGTGCCACTTTACATGTAATTCATAGCTGTATGGAAAAACAATTTGTACAATAAATATATAATGCCTGCATTAAATTGATATTGCATTTTACATTGTTTGTATGTATTAAAAGAGACATTTCTTCTGTGCCCCCACTCCCCACCCCCTATGCAGAGCTTTTGACATTGCTGCTGCACTGCAGACTCTGAAGGCAAGGGTTCACCATCTTGCTCCTACTGCCAATCAAATAAACGTTCTTCGTGATGAAGAGTTTGAATGTGCTCTAAGAGCTTTCAACAGGCCAACCTTTGACGCTGAGTCAAAACTAGACATCGTCTTCATTGATGAGGATGGTCGAGGAGAAGGGGCCGTAGATGATGGTGGGCCTACCAGAGAGTTTTGCAGACTGCTTATGGGAAAACTACAAGGGCACCAAATATTTGAAGGGCCTCCAGAAGAACGCACCCTTGCACTTGACAGCATTGGTAAGTTTAAATGCAAGCAAAATAACCAAATCCGTACATTTATTTAAAAGTTCCTTGTATAATTCAGTTAATGGTTTTTAACTTTTTAGAAAATTAAGCCTCTTGAAATTACGCATGCGTATCACGACTTTTTCACAATTGTTGTGGTTGATCATTCAGTGTACTTTTCTCATGCAGCACTTCACACCAACACCTACAAAAGCGTGGGACAGATGTTGTCTGTTTGCCTGATCCACGGGGGAGTGTCACCTAACTTCTTTTCAAAAAGGCTTTTCAGCCAAGTCTTTGGTTTACCATCTGGTCCAGCAACCATTGAGGACATGGTAGACCATGGTCTCAGAGCTAAACTGGAGAAGGCAAGTTTACGAATCAGTAAACACATGTAACATATTTTTATCTTTTGTTTTATAATACTTAGTGTCCAAGGTTCTGCCGTGGAGATCAGTCCTCAATTGGTAAAAGTTATTTAATGAAGAACATTGTTGGCTAACAGTTCTTGCTTTAACATGAGATGCTAATTTACTATATCAAAGCTAGTGTTAATTTTTACCCCCAGATAAACAGTGCAGATACGCTTGATGATGCCAGGGAGGCTGTTAGTGAAACTGCTGAAGAGTTGGCGCTGATGGGAGCTCTACGGCACCTCAGATCCTTGGAGCACAGGAAGGAGCTGATGGAAGCTGTTCTTCAGTTTTACTGTGAAGGCCGAATCCATGCAGCCCTCACACAGTAAGTTCTCAGTACTTGTATTCATTTCACATGTTGAAACTGAGGTTGTATAGTATTTGGATAGCATAGTGTATATTATACTATATAATTATATATATTATTTAATAAGAGATCTAATGCTGCAATATTTTTTGTTTAATTTGTAAAGAGTGAGTTAGATGATTGGGTAGCCACAGAGAGACTGGGATGAGTGTCTTTCAGAATTAAAGAAAGAGCGGAATTAATCACACTGAAAGGCTGCATTGGCTGTTAATTTTAACTTGCCTTTGGGGATGCAGAAGGGTGTGAATGTAAACAATGGTTTGGATAGCTTACGGCTTTGTTTAACATACAGAGATTTCTCCAGATTTTCCAAAATCTTTTAATGGTGGGTAGACAATAATGGCTAGACAATAATGGGTAAAAATCAAGTTCACAATATTTGATAATAAGCAGAAAAGGTTAGTCGACAACTACTCAAGTTCATATGAGCCTTGGAATGCATTTCACCTTCTGTTAATATTTGAAATGATTACATAATTTTAACAACTCATTTACTCTAATTATGAATGAAAAAAATCAGTACCAGAGTAAAAATGTAAATACTTCAATTCAGATTGTAATCTTATTTCTTTTTTGGTGTCAGATTTAAAGATGGACTGACTACACTTGGGGTCCTTCAGATGGTAACCTCACACCCTCAAGCTTTTGAAAAAGTCTTTCTTTACGACCCAACGCCACTGAAGGCCAGCGATATTGTGGAACTTTTCCATGCCAGGTGTCGATCTTTGCCAGCATCAAACCGAAGGCGGAAGGTAGGAGTATCTCTGCCAGATGATACAGAATATGTGTTTTTTGTGTGTGTAAAATTATTTTCATACAGTCAACTATTTGCTATGATGCATTCTTTTTGTATTGCTATATAGGTGGACTTGCCCATCCAATAACTCTTGAGCATGTGCTCATTTTTGCCACTGGCCTTCAACGAATCCCAGCAGTGGGTTTTCCAATGCAGCCAGAGCTGGCATTTTTGCACCCAGATGATGGACTAGCGAGGTTTCCAAAGGCCAACACATGTTCACTGGTTCTTCACTTACCTGTAGGCCAGACTTACACTGAATTCAAAAATAACATGGAGCTTGGACTAGGCTGTGCTTCCCAGTTTGGGGAGGCCTGAAGTTTTAAAATATTTTTTTTGATAATTCCAAGTGATATTTGAATGAGATTCTAAAACTTGTTTTTGTTTACAGAATGCTTTTGAAGTATTTTATATATTAAATTGTATTTGGTTTGTTTGTCAGTAATAAACCTTACGAGTGCTTGCTTATTCTAAAACGTGTGTAATGACTTTATTCATTTATGTGAATTTCCTATAGCCATCTACAAAGAATTACCATGACAATCATAGAACAAATTTATATTAAATCTCTCAGTACCCTGGCACCCTGAAATAAGTTACACAATTAACAGTTTTGAATTTGTTTAATTCTTAAAAGTTATCATTAATCAAGATATGAGCGTGTTTATTCACACACATGGGTATTTAACATTTTGAAGTCTGTCTGCAAAAAGTTAAAAATACTGGATCAGAGCAATTGGCATTTGTATTCAAGACAGGTAGTTAAGTATCTGTTCAAAAATATCAGTTCCTAAACTGTCTCTTGCACCCCCAAAGGATTTATGTTTTGCCTGATGTGTTCCAATTGTTCTCCATTGAGTATAAACCGATTCACAGGGACATCCACTGTTTGATGCCAGTCAAAGGCAGGCACTCTTGCCTCGCCACCCTCCGCTGCGGCTCCCCCTGCCTCGCTGCCCTTCGCTGCGGCTGCCCCTGCCTCGCCGCCCTCCGCTGCGGCTGAGGCTGCCCCTGCCTGGCCGCCCTCCGCTGCGGCTGCCCCTGCCTCGCCGCCCTCCGCTTCTGGCTGTTCATCTGCTCCAAAGAGGCCTTGAATGCCAGTGTGATGTTGCAAATGTTGTGACAAACAAGCTTGCACAAAAATCTGATGCGGTGACATGTGGGCAGTTCTCAGCTTGTGGTGGTTCCACTGATTAATGAACAATCTGAGATCACGGTTTATCCGAGGGAGATCAACAAAATGAAGAGCCCACATGTGCATTTCATTACTGGAGTCCAATTTTCCTTCATTCTCCAGCCATGCAAACAATGAATAATAGACGTTTGTAACACCTCTCCACACATCACTCCATAGTCTCTCAATGCGCTGGTTATGAGTGCTCCTCCCTCGTAAACCCCTGCTTGAGCCTCGGAAGATATCCATGAAGAGACACATTCCATTGTTTTCCCCTCCATGGTCACATCTGACCCTTGAAGGGACACCATACTGGCTGACTGCTCCAATAAACAGGTCCATAACAGTGTCACTTCTATTGTTGTTTGAAGCTTGTAGGAAAACCACAAGTCTGCTGTACCCATCAACACCTCCATGGATCACAATTCTCCACCTAAAAAAGATCAGGAGAATGACAGAAAAAAACATATTAAATTAAGAGTTAACCACAAAGTGCATTGAATTCACACTTAAAATAATGCCCTTATCAGTCCCCCAAGATCACTTAAGACGAACACATTTTTACACCCAATCAACATGGAAAGCATTGTAAGTGCAAAGGGTAAACAGTTGTGATTTTATCCCTTTAGGATATTTTTAACGTTCAATTTATACCACAGTTAATTTCGACCATGCAGTGTGATTGGCTGAGAAGCGTTTTATGAGTGCCATGATCAGCCTGTAATGCACTGAAACCGAAGCTCTGCATGTATTAATACGGCACATACAGGTAACCTAGCAACAATTCAACGCTTACAAGCCAAACAGCACAGCAATAGAACTATTTTAACTCATGGAGTGTTTATAACCTCTTTTCGTCCTGTTTAAGTCAAATTTTTTTTTAATAAACAGAGATAATGGAACTGTAGTATAATCGCAATAATACACTCAAGGATCATGCTATAACATGTAATATAAACTATAAACGTGGCACAGCAGTGCCAATATTACACGTTGTAGCATGAACCTTGAATGTATTATTGCTCAATTGAACTTAATCTTCATAAATAAATAGGTAGCTTTACATTGGGTATTGACACAGTTGGTGCCAATAAATCACATTAAGTAAAAAAAAAAAAAAAAAAAAGTTTCTATTGCTACTTACCTAATGAGTTTATGATTTCCATCTACATGCCACAGTGAATTTGGTCCTGCCACTTTGTATGTTCTTCTGTGAAGCCTGTGGGACATTGTCCGAAGAGCAGCACCTTCAGGATTAGTCCTGATTACACTTTGCCGCACACGTCGTCTCTGGCTAGGATGCCTTCACCAGCAAGCCGAGCCCTAACAGCTTCAGGTCCTATTTCGTCATTGGCAGAGACAATCTCCAGCACACTGCTGTCAAGTGCTTCATCTGATAGAGTTGTTGTCTACAAACACAAAGTGCAGAAGAATGCAGATTGGATTTATGATAAGGAAAAGACATATTTTAATACTGTGCTGCAGTAAAAAAAAAAAAAAAAGTCAATACAATAAACTGCTTTACAGTGAACAAATCATAAATCAGTTACTAAAACTAACAGAACTCATTCACATATTTTAAATGCATTTACAAAAACATGGCTAGTAAATGTGCTGTTATATGAATAAAAATTAACATTACATGATGCTGCATCAGTCATAGTTCAAGACAGTGGCTGTCTTCATATATATCGGAGGAAGCATGTTATTCTACACCCCCACCCACCAGTGAGCAATTCTATATGCAGTTCCAAAATGTTGTGTTCATTGTGTTGTGTAATTTGTAGACAAAACAATTCACAAAATGTTTCTTGACCACATATTTTCCTTTCAGTGCTTTATCAAGAACATAACCAATTGACATACCTTAACCGTCGCTTCACTGTGCTTCTTGATACACCCAATATGTTTGCAATCTGTTTGCCAGAAAAGTTAAATGATAGTAACATCTGCAGCTTCTGTTGTGTTATTTGACACACTGATCTTCCCACATGTCCTGCCCTTTGAGGTACAGTGAAACCAGGAAAAGCTGTAGTCTAAGACAAAATAGTATAGAATTAATAAAAAATAGAAAAGTTAAAAAAATATCTTCAGAACTTTTAAATTAAACATAATTGAACAAATTAAATAAACAATGAGCCTAAATAAAATGATTTGCTTTGACATTTCATATACCCAACTGTGGGATGTATGGGAATGCCTTGAATATTGCTTGAATAATTTATACACAAATACTTTTTGCAAACAAATGTTACTGCAAATGGTATCACAAACAGTTTAAATTAGCCTTTTCATTTAAAGTTTAAAGTAGCCTTTTCACATTTTATACATTTTAAATAAACTTTTATATATGGTAAATATAATAATCATGTAAAAGCTGCATTTGTGTTTACTCAAATTGTCTTTTAGTATTTTATAACCTGAAAACTGATCTTGGAAAAAAATATGAAATCAGCTGGAGAGTATTTTAACACAACACTGTTAAAACCTAATTAAATAGCAACTGTTTTATTTGACAATTAAACTTACAAGGTTGATGTTGATTGCTGGCTTCCTGAATTAATTCATTGATGAGCCCAATCATTTCATCAGCCACTTCGGCTTCAATGAGTCGCCCACTGGCCCAGCGAATGCTCGAGGCCATTGTCTCCAATCTGTTAGTCACATAATAAAAAGAGATGTAATTTCACTGTTTTAATATGAATAATTTTCTTTGTTTTCTGTTTGTGTGTTGATTAACTTGGTTCAGAATTGAAAATTATTAACTTTAAAACTGGGTTCTTGAATCATTCTAAAAGTCCAATTAAATAGTTTTAAAGACCTTTTTAAGACCTCATCAAACATAAGACCAAAAATCAATCATAATTTATTTGGTAGAAAATAATATAATGTATTGGAAATCAAAAATTAACGTTTCCCTTTTTTTTTTTTTTTTTTTTTTTTTACAATTTTGTAATGTGATGCAATACAGAGCCAACATAACGTGCAAGTTGCATTACAATAAACAACAAGAACAATAAAGAATAATGAAACACTTAAAACTGTCCCAAGTACTTACTTAAGTTGAATAGGAATGTACAAAACAGCAAAACACAAATGTTTTTACATGCCTCTTAACAAGAGAAACCAATGAACGTCATTAAGAATAATAAAAAAATAATAATTAAAGTATCTTCTCTACAAATTATTATCAGTGTCCGTTTATCATCATTATTTATCTCCCTGCTAACCTTAGTTCTCGCCTTGCTAATCGCTCACTACATTTATGTGAAGACACCAGACTATAGCAAATAACTTAATAATTGATAGAATAAGTTACCTGGTTATAACAGGGTGAACATTATCAAGTTGCTGGTCATCCGACGATAAAACTCGGGTACATTCTAAAAACTTTCTACGACAGTCGTTCAAAAAATTCCGGGATGCCATCTCGTTCTGTTCTCCACCAAATTACTCTCACATTAAACCCACCCGGCACACATGGACCATTCCGATTACAACTTCACAGCTGCGTATAAGACACGTGATGGATACGTATCCTCAGAAACAGCCTACGTAGAGCCCATGTGACCACAACGTAGAGCCCATGTGACCACAACATAGAGCCCATGTGACCACAACATAGAGCCCATGTGACCACAGCGTAGAGCCCACGTGACCACAACGCAAACCCTACATCAACAAGGGGTGGGTACATTTGAGGTAACCAATAGTATGGAAGTACTATCATCTAAACGTCTTAAGACGTCCAAAAGTAACGTGTTAACACGGTAAGATTTGCCGTCTTAAGACGTTCAAATTGGACGTGTTAACACGGACGTCAATGTAGACGTAAAGACCCAAAGGGCGTTCCATATGCTCGCGGGCTCTGGTAACTAATTCAAGTTATGCTGTCTATACACTAGACGACTTTAAAAGTCTTTTAATAGACTTTTGTACCCATTAAGAGTTTTTTTTTTCTTCCACACTGTTATTTTTTTAATAGAATACATTTTGTGTTCAACTATGCCTGTAAGCTTCTTCCCCCTTTATTGCTACAATCTTGTATAGCAAAGAATCACAGTTCTTCATCATTCTTGCAAAAACAAACTGCACAGTAAGTCAAAGTAGTGCAAAGTAAAATAACTTTAAATATAATGACTTTAAAGTGCTACCTGTGTTTAAAATACTGTACATATTATAGTAAGAACCATATAAAGCATATTAACTGCAAAATGTGTTCTTTTTCTTGTTCTTTTTTAAACAGTCACATAAAATATTCTTGCCTTGCCTCTTCCTGTAGCTCTTCTCCTACTGGATATTGACATTGTTCACATCACTGTTTGTGTGAGCCAAGTCTCAAGACTTATGATAATATTAAACACAGTTGATTTTATCTGAACGCCAGAACAAAGACTGACTAAAACCTTCAATCCTAACCACCTTACACTGAACTATCGAGGTGACACAACCGCAACTCCACTCTAGCAAGACTCTCATAATTTTAGCCAGACACTGAAAATTTGTCTGCAACACTGAAATCATTTGAAAATCATAAGGTGTAAGGTCAGCAGTTAGAGTTACACCTGAAACATACTACTTCTTTGTGTAACATCAAGAGAAAGTCTAAAGAAATCAGCTAAGATATCAGAAAGATAATTGTGTCTGGTTCATTCTTAGGTGCAATTTCCAGATGCCTGAAGGTGCCTCGTTTATCTGTACAAACAATTATATGCAAGTTGGTAATGTCTTGCTATCTTACAAAATTCCAAAATGTTTTAGGCTGTTCACATTATATTTTTAATGCAATCTATATCCAGCATTTGTGAGAACAATTCACACTCATAAACTGATACTCATGTTAAAGAGCTACGCTTCACTTGAAGCTTCAGTTTCATCTTCTCCAGCTTCACAGGACCTGGAGTTCCAGTGGCTCAGCTTTTCACTGAGAATGTGTTCTAGCTTGCTGTTTAAAGAACATGCATTCCTGGTTTCTTTTGACTTTGTTATAAACTTCGAAAGTAAATATATATTTTCCTTTTACACTGTAGTAATTAAAAACACTGAGCACTTGCAACACAAGCTTTCTTATTTAATTTGATCAGACAAAAGTCCAAATATTTGTACTGCTGACATCCATTTCTGTTCTCCTCATGTCAATTTTGCCCTCTTCTAATGTCCATTTAGTTGTTTAGACTTAGTCACATTGCCACAGTTTGAATGTTTGTGAATTGGATTTTAACCACATATAAAAGTGTCCTAAATCAGAACTGAACATTTGAGTTTCCTTTGGGCATGAGATTGAACATGCTGTTTACATTTGGCCAAAGATGAAGAGTAAAGAAGTAGAACTACTTCATTACTTAAGTGCTAAATGTATCTGTATCTACTGGAATATGATTTTTTTCTTCTACCTGCACTTTTACTTCATATTACTACATATTTTAGATTAGTGTAATACTTTTACTCAGATACATCCTTTTGTGCTGCATTGTTACATGTTATAATTATAAAAATGTTGGAAATAATTCCAAACCCACTACAGTGGTATGAAAAAGTTACGGCACCACTGACAATTTTCATGATTTTCTTTTATAAATCAGTGGTTGTTCGTATCAGCAATTTCAGTTAAATATAACATATAGCAGATGAACACAGTGATATTTGAGAAGTGAATATAGTTTATAGGATTTATAAAAAGTGTGCAATCATTTTTCAAGCTAAAGTAGGCAGGTGCATAAATTTGGCCACCATAGTCATTTATATGGATTTTAATACCTTTAGCCTTAATGATTGGATAACAAAACTGGTTTGGTAAGCTCATTGACCCTTGACCTATGTAGACAGGTGAATCGAGTTATAAGAAAGGGTTAAGGTGGCCAATTGCAAGTTTTTCTCCTCTTTGCGTCTTCTCTGAGTAGAGAGGAAATGGAAGACCACAGGCAAAGTTCTAGTTAAGACCTAAAATGGCAGGCCAAGAAAAATCTCAGATAAACAGAAGAGAAGGATGGTGAGAACAGTCATAGTCAACCCACAGACCAGCTCCAAAGACCTACAATATCATCTTACTGCAGATGAAGTCACTGCATCATTCGCTATTCAGCTCACTTTACACAAGGAGAGGCTGTATGGGAGAGAAATGCAGAAGAAGCGTTTTCTGAGCACACGCCACACAGTCGCTTGAGTTATGCTAAAGCTAAAGCACATTTAAACAAGTCAGCTTCATTTTGGAATAAGGTTCTGTGGACTAATGAAACTAAAAGTGAGTTATTTGGAGGGTGGTATGCATGGTGGAAAAAGAACACAATTCCAAAACAAACAGTAACATTTGGTGGTGGTTCATCATGCTGTGGGGCTGTGTGATCAGTGCAGGTTCTGGGAATATTGTTAAAGTTGACGGTCTCATGGATTCCAGTCAATATCAGCAGATTCTTGAGAACAATGTTCAGGAATCAGTGAGAAAGTTGCACCAGGGCTGGATGCTTCAACAACCCTAAACACTAAACATTGCTCAAAATCTACTAAGGCATTCATGCAGAGGAACAAGTACAACATTCTGGAATGATCATCTCAGATCATCTCAGTCCCCAGACCTGAATATTACTGAAAATCTGTGGTGTGATTTAACGCGGCTGTTTATGATCAGAAACCATCAAACCTGAGTGAACTGGAGATGTTTTGAATGTTTTATAAAGAAGAATGATCCAAAATACCTTCAACCAGAAGCCAGACTCTCATTGGAAGCTATAGAAAGAGTTTAGAGGCTGTTATTTTTGCAAATGTGGATCTATGTCGGATCTACTAAATATTGGTGTAATGTTTCTGTTGGGGTGCCCAAATTTATGCACCTGCCTAATTTTGTTTAAAGAATTATTGTACACCGTTTGTTAATCTTATAAACTATATTCTCTTCTCAAATATCACTGTATTCATCTGCTATATGATATATTTAACTGAAATTGCTGATCCGAACAACCACTGATTTATAAAGGAATAAAGTCAAGTCAAGTCAAGTCAGCTTTATTTATAAAGCACATTTAAAAGACACAAAGTGCCGACCAAAGTGCTGTACAATAAGATCAAATAACACAACCTAATTTAAAAACCAAAAGGAAAATAATAAAAATTATCAGGGTGCCTAAACGTTTTTATAGCATTGTATATGTGGTGTACATGTATGTAAAAGTGTGGAGCCAGATTTCCAGTACTTTATACTGGATTTGGCACCCCTTCCTCACTTGTTAGAAAGAGAAAAGTGCATTTCTTGAATGGATGCATAGCTTAAATAGTTCCCTCTACCTAGACTGTTGCTAACTGGTTGCTTTTGCATTCCAGGATGTTGGATGTTGTTGTTGGTTAGTTGGTTGCTAATGGTATCCCAAGTGGTTGCTATGGTATCCTGGGTAATCGCCGTTATGTGATATGAGTAACATAATTTGCTATGGAGTGCTTGCTTAATGGATATTACACAATGCATATGATGAAAAAGCTGTAGTCTGAAGTTGGTCTTGAAGTTGATATATTAAAAATTATGGACAAGTTATAAAGCAAAAATCTGGAATAAAAAATTGCTCAGAATTGCACAGCTATAGTTATACACTGTTAGAAGTTCCTTGAGGAACATTTACCTATTCTTCAGTATGAAACTCCTTAAAATGCTTTGAGAAACCTTCAAGAAGAGATTTATAGAAGAAAATGTTTCCTTGTATGTGTGTAACTTAGTCCATGTTAGTTTGTTTGTCTGATCAGCCTCAATCGGCTCACTGCCATGATAAAAATAATAGTGCTGCTATTTTTATTATGATAATTAGCTGTCCAAGCTACTGTAGATGATTCTTGTGAAGGTCACAGCACATGATGCCTATGTGTTTTCAGTTTTGCACTCAGCGTAACACTGGTTTTCTGTTGTGTATAGACTTCTGTTTACCTTTTTGATTTTGCTGTGTTGAGTTTACTGAAGTACTTAACTAACAAGTTTAACAGTGTTAGCTTAATGTGATAAGTTGTAGGTTTAAACTGAACCAAGCTGCCACTGTCGGGCCCCTGAGCTAGGCCCCTAACCCTTGCTGCGGTGTGTTAAAGGTGGAGGTCAGATTCCATGTGTGTCCAACACAAATGCTAAATATTGTCAGTTGTGGGTTTTGTCTTGGTTCCTCTAAAAGTTCTTCCTCTCAGTCTGAAGGGGGTCTTCCTTGC
Source organism: Astyanax mexicanus (assembly GCF_023375975.1). Classification (NCBI taxonomy): domain Eukaryota; kingdom Metazoa; phylum Chordata; class Actinopteri; order Characiformes; family Acestrorhamphidae; genus Astyanax; species Astyanax mexicanus. The sequence continues at coordinate 36,660,856 of NC_064425.1, read as the reverse complement.
CACTGTTGCCACATCCACCTTTGTAATTAATCAGAAGAGATTAATGGATTTGAGTCTTTTGTGCTTGTCTAGTTTGGCATGAATTGAACCTATTTCGAAAGAGAGTAACATAGCTTCAGTATGTTAAGCACTTGTAACCAGTGCTTTGTGACTCATGATTTCATTTTCTTGATGTAGTGGATTTTTTATTTCTGATGTGGTTTGCAGTGCAGCCCAGTGTGTTACATTTTAATTAAATTAATTCATAATTTTAATGTATTTTTTTGTGACCACTGGTGTACAGTGCTAGATAAATGAAGTTAATACAGTTTTTATTGTACATTCAGATATTTCCAATAATGTGATGATTTCCTCTGGTGTTCCAGGTGCAGTGTGTTTGTCTGTTCACTTGTAACCTGGAAGGCGTGTTCCAGTACAACCATGGAGGATTACACCAGTTTCTGCAATCTAGTAAGATACGGCACAACCAGGCCAGACCAGGGGCCTCATGTACAAAAGGTGCGTATGCACAAAAACATTGTGTACGCCATATTTCACACACTTTTGGGAGGAGACATGGCAGGTGTGATGTGTTTATGCACTTGCGCTTAATTTCAAGTTGATTGTGATGTACTAAGAGAAAGTATGTGGAATTCTGCCTATGCACGGTTTGATCCGGATTTTTTTGTGCCCACTGAACTTTGCGTGGATTTCCTACTTAGTACATGAGGCCCCTGGTCACTACTTGACAAAAGAATGATTTGATAATGCAGTAACTGAACTTGTTTATACCAACCTAAAATCACAGCCTGTCACAGCCTGAGGTACAAACTCAGAAGACACTGAAATAGAAGTAGATATCAGTAAATATTAAGAGAACTGTTAATTATTTTATTTGAGCACTGTGTGTGAGCACACACACATAAAACTATTTAAACAATAAGTTATTAGATTAATTGACTGCTTAAAAAAATACTTTTAGATTAATCTGTTAATCTCAATCTACCCAAAATTTACATGATTGATAGTTAAATAATTGCTTTCTAAAATAAGGTGTTCAACCTTCCAACTATACTTCTTCTTCCGTTTGGGGTTTACATGCACAAATGTACCTATTTAAGAGACTAATGAGGAACTTTTATTTTGATAAATGAAACACATGTAAGAATTATGGATATCATAAAAAACACTGCTCTTTTAAGTTGTACTTATGATAGCATGTAGCCTGGCATGATATGAACATTCTGCAACTGTAAATTTGGGGGAAAATTGTTTATTTCTTGTAAAGACGCTTTATATAACCTACATATGAATGTTTGCAGTGTTGCAGTAGAAGTTTATTGGAAGGCTAAGAGGTTTCTTTATTGAAGGATCAAGACATTTTATATTTACACAACAAGCTGTCGGCTTTGATCTGTGTAGATGTTCTTGCCATCAATGCTTTTAAACTATCCAGAGACAGACAGAGACAGCAGTAACCAGTGTGTGATGGCTTCTCAGCCGGGAATTGACGCTCATCCCACTGTCTATTCTTACGGGAAACGATCAACAAATCATTTTGATCGAGTGTCCCGATCGATTACTCGTCAGGTCCAGTCGTGCAGGAGTCTGCGACGATTGGAAAGTCAATGGGGATGAATGGGAATCCCTCTGCCCGCTGAGCGCGAGCGCCTCATAAATACAGCTGCAGGTTGTCTTAGGAGCGCATCGTAAGCTGAGTTGATGGCGGTTTGCCGGGAAGCGTGGTTGCAAATGGACAGTTCTCTTCAAATACCTGTCAATCAGTGGATCATTTAACGGCCCACTTCTGCAACTGTGGCCATTATTCATCCAGATCTGTCTGTAATGACTGTGGGAATCATTAAGGACTACTTACCGTTTATCTCGCGTTCTGGCGCTTTCTGTCGTTCGTTTTACAGAACAGAGAGACTAAAGCAAATTAGTAAATTTGGGTAAATTCATAATTCTGAAATGCACCCTGTCCCATTCCCTGGTCATCAGGACACTGTATTATGACAGTTCAGACACTAGGCGGCAGTAAAGCACCAACAACGACTCTTAAATGAAGTTTTAGGGGAAACACGTGAGCGCGTATATTTGGTCGCATCTCTCGCAAAACTGAACCGCACGTGCTGTTATAACGCTAAGACGTGCCTCAGATCTACCAGTGCAATGTCCCTCTGGGCTCCTTTACACGGGTCGCTCAGTGTGACCCTCAGATAGGCCATCCTGCGCTCGTGCTGAAAGACTGCGGGTTGTTATCTTCTTATCTTTATATTTCCTTTCGTGCCATGTAGACTGGCTGTTTTATCAGGGAAAATTCCCAGTTCTCACTCTAACTTTTTCATTTTTCATTTGGTGCATGTCAGTCACCTATACAGCCACACTCGCCCACTCTTAGATTTCACCCATCCAACCATGCTCACACACCCCGAACACAGCAGCATTCCCTAACAGCGCACGCGCCAATTTCCGTTACATGTATTATTGTATTATTTTTATTCCTGTTTAGAAAATGTTATGCTACTTTGGTACCATGGTGAGACAATCACCCGTCATCTTTTATTTGTTGAAACATGATGTGTGGTTGATTGATTTTATGCTACAATAAAATGCGAATAGGTTAGCATACATTTTTTGGCGTTTTGTTTGCCTCGCGCACGCACTGTCGAGAACACAAAAGAACATAGAAATATACCCTGGTTCTTTCGCTTCAGTTTAATGATGCAAAAAAATTAAATATTCGTGACACGACATTGCAAAAATATCACCGTTATATGGTAATCCACAATTCTTTCTCGTTTTTATTTTCTTCTTTTTCTTCTTCTTCTTGTTCTTCTTTTTATTATTATTATTATTATTATTATTATTATTATTATTATTATTATTATTATTATTATTATTAGTAATAGTAGTAGTAGTAGTATCAGTATACAGTGACCTATAAAGGGAGGAAAACTTTGTATAAACAAAAGCTTTGCTATATTTTGAACCATACAACAGTTTATTATTTGAGGTATATGTAAAATGTTTCCCCTTTTTAAATAGGTAAAATTGAAATATTTTATTTCCAGCTAACATGTATGTTCATTATGGAAAAATCGATTGTCGATTGTTTCGATCGATTTTTTACTCTAAAAAATAAAATAGTGTGATTCTCAGTTCAATTGCATTTTTCCAGTACCGGTAACCATGAATTTTAACACCTCTGTACAGACCTATCACACAACGGTATGCAGCTGCGTTAACATAATTTATCACAGAGCAGTTAACTCTTTAAAAAGGTTTTAGCTGCCTTTTTGCATGACTGAATTGACCGAAAATGTGTAGCTCATACAAAAAAGTTCATAACCAACTGTTTGTTCGCCTCTTTATTTTCAGTCTCCCTTATTAACAATGGAGACAATGGAATGTGCGAACCCGCCCTTTCACATTCGTGCTGATATTTTATATGGCTATTTATCTGTTCATTGTTTATTATGGGAAGTTTGTTTTTGTTATGGGATTTTCTTCTCCTTTAGAAAGGGGCCGTTTCCAGGAGAGAGACCGTAGCTGGTAATTCAGGAAGCCTTAAAACTCGAGGTGACTGCATTAACTGCGCTTTATTAAAGCAGTCCGTCGCTCGCCAGCGGTTTTAGAGTAATCGCGTATTGTTGCTGTTGGACCTGACGGCTCGCCGCAGGGAGCAGCGTGGACGGGTGGTGTTTGGCGGCGCGGGGTTCTGCTGGGTTCTGGGGAACTAACACTGAGCTGAGCTCTGCGCTGTGAGATTAGAGCTCGCGGTGAGGAGTTTGAAGATAAAGCTGGAGAAGTTGTAAGGAAGTGTTGTTGCCGCCCAGGTTCAACCGGTCTGAGGCGGAAAGGCTCGGCGGGGCACGGCTGGTCCGCTCCTTTGCGCGCCTCCTCCTCCTACTCCTCCTCCTTTCAGAGCATAGCTCGCGCCACTCCGCTACTTTTTGCTCCCGGGCTTTGCATTCACAGCACTGCACTCTTAATGATGTGAAATTACAGAGGTTTAGCAGACTGCGGCACTGTGTTAATAAAATGATCGCGCTGAACCAATGCTACTATTATTATTATTATTATTATTATTATTATTAATAATAATAATAATAATAATAATAATAATAATAATAATAATAATAATAATAATAATAATTATTATTATTATTATTAGTAGTAGTAGTAGTAGTACTACTACTACTATTGGTTTATTTGTTTATTAATTATAAAACAATACTTATTTCAATAGCAAATGCTGTTTATTATAGAGATTTAGCCTATTTTACTTTTACAACTTGTAACAAAACAAATTAGATCAAAACACTTGAGATCCATTATTATTATTATTATTATTATTATTATTATTATTATTATTATTATTATTATTATTGTCCATAATTTGCCCTGTGTACTTTTATTAAGGTGCACTGTGAATATATATATATATATATATATATATATATATATATATATATATATATATATATATATATATATATATATATATATATATTTATATATAAGCTATTTTTTGATGCTGTTTTTCTTTGCTTTTCTGCGTATTTGATTTGCTGGGCAGGGTCAGGCGTGCAGGCTGGAGCGCTGATAAATCTCGCTGTTGATCATTTGATTGATCACCTGGCGCAGAGGGCGCGCGGGTGCGCGTGGTAATTTCCTGCTGCCCGCGGCTCCCTTTTCACTTTCAGCCCGGCGCGAGCGACTCGACCTTACAAATGACGGCTTTATTTTAACCCTTTACCCGCCGGAGAGAGCGTCAGAAACACATAGGGCCGCCCGTACGACACACACATTAGATTACACTCACCAGATTACAAATCAGGTACAGCTGAAATGAAGCGAGGTAAAGTGCACCGACAAACAAATCATTTAACCGCACGCACAAAAACAGCTCATGAAAACAGTGAATATCCCGACCTCTCAGTGTGTCCGAATACAGAGAGTCAGTGTGAGGTGTGTGTGGTGTGTGGTGGAGGGTAATACAGCGGCAGCAGTGGTGAGTTACTGCGGGCAATGAATGAGAGCTGTTTCCGTTTCACTCTCTCTCACACACACTTTCTCTCACACACTCTCCCACCCCTGCTTGTTGGGCCTCTTTCTTCTAGGCAGAAAACCAGAATGGCATTTTTAACATCAGTTATTCAAATAAAATTATTTGTATAGTTTATAAGACGTTTTGCTCACACTAAAAAGATAAGTACTTAAAAGAGTAGGCTACAAAGCTTGTCGCTGGGGCTGTACCTTATATTGAGGTACAAAAATTGCCTTTTAGTGAAAGTCCTTTTCTAAAGATTATAAAAATTATAAACATTATCATAAACTGAATAAACTTGATAATCCAAAATTGTCTGGCTTTTAAATAAAAAATGTGCAATTGTGCAAGTGTACCACCTCTCTTTTTTAGAGTGCTCAAATAGGCTTTTAAATGCCGAGAATTAAATTAATTTAAACATTTAAACAAAATGATTTATATATGTTGATACAAGTGTGCTATATAATAATGATAAAATAAAGAATAAAAATTAAATAGTACTGATTAAAATAATGTCTGAATTACTGGACAGTGAAATTCCTGTTACCGAAATAGTAAACTTTTCTTTATTAAAGAGAATGAGAGAGGGGTTGGCCCTGTTTTTTATTCATGCATGACGATGTCAGTTTTATTGGATATGTCTTTTACTCCAGCTCTTTCTGAATCGATACTGTGTGCCGGGAGCGCGCGACCCTTTAAAAGGTTCATGGGCGAGGTCAGCATGATGTCACGCGCGTCTAATTAACGAGCAATTAACTTAATGACCCGCGAGAAGTTACTACGACAACAATACCAAACATAAACAGTCTCTAAATTAATGACACAAACACCGCATTTAAGCTCGAGGCGTTCTTAATGATCTTAACGACAAATGCAGCTTCTTAACTGCTTAAACCCTGTTTATGCCTGCGCGTTAGTCCTTCATTCTCATAACTGAATTACTCTTATAATTAACGTCAGATTCATAGACCTTAAAAAAATGTGCGACCTCACAGAATAATAAATTGCTACCAGTAGTCTCTGTGTTAATAACAGAATTAATGACAAAATAGTAAAACTAGAAGATTTTAACTAGCTTCATATTTGTATTAATTTGAAGTCGGATTATCCTAGAGGTTAAATAATATAAAGCATTAAATAAACACAGCACTGTTATAATTATATTTCTATGATCCTGTATACAAAAGTTAAATCACTATAGGCAAAAAATAGTACTTTACTCATTCATTAGCGGTTGGATAAATGCAACCGTGTGTTCTACTCTTTATCGGAAAAAGTGTAAAGCGCGCGCACAATTTCACCTACATAAGAGCCGAGTATAAAACACATCCTCTAATCATAAAGCCTGATTAGCTGGAGAGGAAAATGCAGAAATCATATTGGGAATAGCAGTGATTGAATGCAGCCATTTATTGGGCTTCACTTCACCCAGATTCAGAACTATAAGCGCTTCACAGAACAAAAAGAAAAAGTTGAACGCGGGTGTGTGTGTGCGCGCGCGAGAGGGACTTTTTAAGCCGTTACCTCACATTCATAACGGTAGTCAAATCTCAATTAAGGGACCTATAAAGAAAGCGTTTAACTGAGCCGATTTGGCGCTAGTGATGATTAATGCCACGCCGCGCGCGCTCGGCTTCGTCCTAATTAACGTGCCGTCCAGTGCCGCGCGTGCGCGCCCTCGCGCTTAGAACCGTCCGACGTGAGACCCCCAAAAGCTCACTAAGAAGGCGTGTTAAAATAGGTGCAAACTTTTGCTCCATTCTTTCTTTCTTTCTTTCTTTCTTTCTTTATTTTTTCACTTCTTTTTCTTTCTTTCTTTTTCTCTCTCATTATTTTCTTTGAGGAAGGGGGGGGGGGGGGGGGGTGTAGGGACTCGCTCGTTTGCTCGCGCGTGGGTCGGCTCCCTTTGCGCATGTGCGAAAGGTGTCCGAACTGACAATGCTGGAAGAGATACCGCGGCCGGACTGAGAATCGCAGAGGGAAAGAGAAAAAAGTGGGCAAAAGAGAAGAGAGACAAGAGGGAGGAAAAAGATCGTTAATAAACAAAGAGAGAGAGAAAAAATAAAACAAAAATTACGCTCGAGTAGACCCCGCACGCGCGCCGACACACGACGGGCATCATGAGGTCCAAGAGCAGGGCACGGAAGCTGGCCACGGGTAGGTGCTTCTGCAAAACTCTTTTACCTGTCTGACTGTGTGAGAGTGTGCGTGCGTGCGCGCGTGGAAGAGCGAACGAACGCGCAATGCTCTCTTTCCAAGTGTGTAAAAGTTATGCTGCGTGCGCCGTGCGGGCAAAAGTTAAGAGGAGTCGCGCGGCGAGGGAAAAAGGCAGCTTGCGCGCGCTCGATCCGTTTGCCTGCCTGCAGTCTGTTTTTTTTTTGCACTCACGCGACAACGAGCGGTTCTCAATGAAAGTGTCAGTGAGCGCGAGCGAGTGAGCGCGCTTTTAAACGTCGCGTGCAGGTACAGATAACGGGGCCGATAAGCGGGACAGCTTTTTTCAGGACAGCCGGGGGAAAAGCTGATTTGTGCAACAAGTGACCAAATCGTGTTATGAACATTTGTTCTGCCTGGAAAAAATGCCTGGAGGGGTTTTTTTTTTTTTTTTTTTAATGTATTTATTTGAGTGTCAATTTTGTGTTTTTATTCTTTCAAGATTTATTTTTATGCTTATCGTTTTGATGTTTGTCTGCATGTTTATTCTGATATAATGTAAATTGTAGTTTATTCTTCTGAAGGTAATATTTTTACGATATTTCTGCACGTGTTTAGTCTAATTTAGATTTATTCAGTGCGTTTGATTATACATATTATGCACCTCTCTATTAATTTATATGTTTATGCCCATAAACGTAAAATTTATCGTCTTCGCTAAGGGTTGCCTAAGGCTTTCACGCTTTTGCGTGCGCCAGTTTTTCATGCACCTACCTCAAACGCAACAAATCTGAACATCAAAAAGTCCTTAATAAGTCCCCCCCCCCCCCCTTTTAGCTTTATAGCTTATAGCTGGAACCTTCTCCCCCCCTGTTGCGGGCTGTTTCTGATTTGGGCCGTTTTCCCTTTGCCCTGTTTTTTTTTTTTTTTTTTTTGCAATAAACTCTCATTATGCTCCATTATTTAGGTAAATAAAGACACATTTTCTCTGTCCATGTCCCTGTTTTCTTCAGTGGAGTTAAAACAGCAGGTTTAGTGCGCATCTTAGATTTCTTTGTGGTTGGAGATGCAAACCATTGCTCGGGGCTTTCTCCACACTCATTATATGCTTTAAACAATCCATTTAAAAAATCAGGCTTTTAAAGACTACTGCAGTGTGAGTTAAACACATTTACTGCAGGAACACCAATACAGTGCTTATTCCGGCATCATGTTTTGAGGGTAGAAAAAGTCAGTAAAAAAAGTTTCTCTGTTTAAAAAGCAACAGAAACAAAGAGAAAGTTGAGGATCACTTTTGAGATTAGGAATTACAATTTCCTTCCCCGTGGACAGCACTGGGGTCAGGAGCACATCAGCACAGAGGCTGCTGAGGTCATCTGCTCACTGCACAGATCGCCAAGCCCCAGTGCCCTGCTATTGTGTTTGTGCACACACCAGCAACTACAAGTAAATAAGACTCTTAAAACACTCATAAATACACAAATACTGTCCTTTAACACAAATGCTTAAACAAACAGAGAGCAGAGGCCTGTTTTCACCCATGCACATTAACATGCATACGGTAGACAGTAGAATTCACGTTTCATGTGCGTTTACATGTCCTTCACTTTATGTTCAAACAACACAAAAAGGTCAAATATTGAACAGATATTTAAACATTTTTGTCAGTCATGGAGGGCCAAGCATTATGTGCAAGATAGAGTAGAGCAACATTTGATTTGACATGCTTTTATATTTTTTATAGTTTTATCCAGTTATGTCACAGCCTGCTAATGGCATTAACCTGAAAAGAAATATGGGGCTGAACTTGTGCAGACTAATCACAGGCCAGAAAGCCAACGGCTCATTGCACCTAAGCTAAATTATTGAACGCGTGGGGGTGGCAAATAATAGGAGTGAATGATGACTTGGTACAGAGCGCTGCAGAAGGAGGGTTTTGTTTGCGGCCGGTTTGGTCCAGCAGTTTGTTACCCTGCAAAGAGCAGCTAAAAAACAGCAGCAGCCTTTCAGCAATTTCCTAAAAAAATTAAACACTCCACTTTAAGCAGTTCTGTCCCTCATGAGGGTAAAAGAGTGAAGAGATGCATTTACTGTAGTTGTCAGACAAATTGCTTTGGTATGTGTGTGTGTTTGAGAGAGAGAGAGAGAGAGAGAGAGAGAGAGAGAGAACATTGCCATTCTAAAGTCCAGCGGTGTTTTAAGAGTCTGGTCATTGTGGGTCTAAAAATAAAAAGCAGAGTAAGAAAGAATGACGACTCTCCGCCCTTTCTCGCTCTGAAACCTCCACATCATTACTTACAATCTGAAGATCAGTGGAGTAATTTGAGGGAGTATTTAGGCTAAAGATTATTATTTACTCAAGATGTAAGAGGGAGATTTTTGGGCCTTAATGAGTGAAGAGTGGAGAATGTTCTGGCTGGACTCTGGCTGTGCCCCTGCACAATGTCAACAGTGAATATTTAAATTCCCAGAGTCCTCATAACGGGACCCCGTCTGCAGCTTTGGGCTTTGGTTGGAGGGAAGAAAAAAGGAGGGAGGGGGTTTTTGAGAGGGTAGGGGTGTAAACCCTCTCCGTGTGGCCTCACCGCACATAAGTCTAAGTGCATGTGCCCTGTTATATGATGGTAGAATGGCAGGAAGATAATAAAACGTGTGTGTGTGTCTGTGTGTAGGGTGAATGATTAGGATATGCCAGATTTGGCCAACGATGCCGGACATTTCACCAGTGCTGTCGACGCAAACCTAAATTTCATGAAGTGCCTTAAACTTTTTTATGGCCTCACATTTCTACAGAAAACAAAGCAAAGCAGAATAAATTACACAGTGTCATTGTTTTTACCATTTAGTGAAATTACTAAAATATAACATTGAGATATATACACCAATAAGCTGGAAAAGACAGAATGCATCAGACCAACAGTAGTTTTATATTTAATGTAACTGTAATCAGTTTAATTATTATTTGCATATATTGGAGTCAATTAAATAGGATCGTTTACATCTCACTAAGAGAGTTTCATCAAAGCCTATAATCTAGGATGAAACCTAAAGCTAAACTTCACTAAATCATACAGCAAGTCAGTGATGTTTATCACTGAATAAATAATCTGCAGTATACACTGACTTTAATAAAAGGAAATACTTACTTCCACAGTGAGTCAAATAAAGTAAAAATAGACATTATAAAATTAAACAGTGTTACAGACAAATCACCACTTTAAAAATCACTGTTTAAATTTGACACTAACAGATTTTATGTATAGAAGTGACGGTGTATTCAATCAAAAATCTACACTTGTTTAATGGCCTATACTTGTATAAATGTAGTTCAGAGTGAACTCATAAAATCACGCTTTTGGTTCTAATAACAGAATGAATGGATTCTTTTTTTTATGAAGGGGGTACAGACAGATCCAAATTGAGCAGTGAAAATGGCCCCTAAATGACTCATAACCTAGAGGTTTCTAATAAAGTGGCCAATAAGTGTATATCTGTGTATTTCTGGGCAGTAATGATCCTAGAATCCTAGAAACATGGTAAACATTCACAGGGATCCCCTCTAAACAGCATCAATTATTCATTAATTATGTTATAAATATTCTGACACATTGCAAAATATAAGCTTTTCATTTAAATGCACAATATATTGTCTTAGCGTCGTCATTACAGTGTACACACTGCAGGATGTTTAATGTCATGTAAAGCAAATTAAATCAAGCATGGAACTTGTTTGCTGCAAAAGTAAAATTCACACTGTTCTCATTTTCATAACACATCAACCAGAAGCAGATTTTATATGCACAGTGTCATTTATTTTCCTCCAAACTTGGAGAGCACATTATTTATATCATGTGTTGGATGACCTTTGATTAAATGTAGTGAAACATTTCGGCATTTTACAAAATGCAATATATACTGCACAAATCATACATACATATATCCAAACCAAGAACCGGTATTTTTAATAGTGATGAACTGCATGTTAAAGCTGAATGTCAATAGCTAAAATGTAAAAATGACTCTTGAAAAAAGACATAAAAGTACAATCCTATTAAATGAGTTAAATGCAGATAGCTAGTTTACTACTCATGATTAATCTACAGATTAGCAGGTTTTAATAATTATTTAAATGTATTTTAGGAGTCTTATTAAGTGTATCATTTTAAACAATTTAAAAGTAGGCATACTCTAGTCGTGGCTAAACAATAATTTAATGTCATAATTTTTAAACACAATTTCTATATAAAAAAAATCAGTATGAACAGCATCTGACAATACATGTATTGCCAAATTAGTTTTTCAGAAGTTTGTAAGTGCAGAACCAAGTAGATTCTTTTCTTCCAAAATCTAAGAGTATAAAATAAAAATAGTCAAAAAAGAACAAATCTGGCCTAGTTCCTGCATACCAGGATGTGAATGAATACAGCTAGTTTACTACTCTTGATTATTCTACAGGGAATAAATGGTCTTTGTATGTATTTTGGCTGTTAGATCTGTTATCACAATAATTATGGAACAGATTTACTGCTCAGTTCTGCACCGCTCGCAGTTCATCACTCAAACAGGGCAAACTGACTTTAATCTGATTAAATGCCAGACAAGAGCCGGCCTCGTCTGAGAGCAGTGGGGAGATTAATAAGAATTTTCTACAATGTGAGATCACTTAATAGCAGTACAAACTCTCTAATAGTTGCGCTCTCTTTCTCTCTCTCTCTTTTATTCTCAGTGTGTTTTCACAGCATTGATTTCACACAGGTTCAGTTTTGTACCCAACCAGCTCTTTAATGGTTTTCTCTTCTTGTCTTTATTGTAGGGTGTTGAAGGCGTGAGTGTGTGATTGTGAAGCTGATGATGATTGGGTTTGAAAAGCTGTTCATGTTTAAGCAGCTCTTTGATGGGTTCATCAGTCTGCATGGCGCGTCTGTTGCTGTGACTCTGATATGACTCTCTTCAGGGTGAGAGCAGGCAAACAAGGGGCGAAAAAAGAAGAAAAGAAAAACTGCAACAATGTGCCATTCCGCACCAGTGACGCGCGTGTGAAAAGCACTCCCTGCAGCTACACACACACACACACACAAACCTACATTTATATATAAATACTGGTGTGGAGTATTTTATTTGTCTTCTGTGTGGCTGTACTGATGCTGATGCTGCTGCTGTGCTACTCTTGTCCCTTTGTGCTCACATATAATAAACCATATGCTTAAATATCGGGGGTCAGGGGTTATAGGACAGTGTGTTCACATTTACAATTGGTGCCTATACTATGAATTACACAGCCATTGTTCAATCGGTTTACCACTATGACCCTGACCACAGTATGTTCTTTTACTCATTTAGAAATAATACACTGCTACTGTATCATTTTTTAATTATATAGTCAGGGTGGAGATGGGCATAATTCAATATCAAATTATTTTGTGATAGAACATTTTATTCTATGATAATAATGATAAAAATATATAATACGACACAATAAAAATAATATCACTTTTAAACACAATTCCATTATTCAAGTAAGAATTATTTATAGTACCTATAATTGAATGATGTTCATTACAGAGTGCATCACAAATTCATTTTGTATTTATCAGCTAAAATTAAGAAACAGATTTTGACATTTATTTAGGGTAACTGAATTCATATTAGTAAGTGACACAAACAAATGTTTCACGTATTTCTTGGTTTCTTGATCACTCCAAAAATACCTACAGTGATAAAGAAAAAGACTAGAATATCCTACAATCTTTCTCTACTTGCTTACTTACGAACAAACGATAGATAGATAGATAGATAGATAGATAGATAGATAGATAGATAGATAGATAGATAGATAGATAGATAGATAGATAGATAGAACAATGAACGAAATTATTATTGCTGAGTCATTCTGGGTAAAAGGTGATTTTATTAAATCGTACAAAATATTGACAATTTATTTGTGCATGATAAAAACATTTTTTTAATTTTATAACGTCCCATGTTTTTCATTTAATTAGACATACAGTTAGTCATTGGTCCTGATTTCTACTACTAAGTGGGAAGGTGCATTTATCTCTATTTTTTGCAGTTATTTATTCATATTTATTTTTAAAAATCTGATCTTGGGAGATTGAGGAGGATAGCTGAGTTCACAGAAGTGGACAATGATGGAGATGATGTGGAATGGGACAGCCTGTTGTGTTCCCAGGCACTGTGTGTGTGTGTGTGTGTGTGTTTCTGAGTGGGGCCACTGTGGGCTGTGATCATGATGGATCACATGTACTGAAGGGTTTGATTGATCAGACGGAAGCTGCAGGGTTTGGTCAAGAGGTCTGATTATGTCCTGGGAATTCTGCTTCTTCTGGATGTTTTTTTTCTTTGAGGGAGAGCGAGAGATAGAGGGAGAGACAGAAAGAGAGAGAGAGAGTTAGAAGGGTTTGTTTGAGACAAAAATCGGGGGGTGCAGATGACAGTGACACAGTTTCCCTCATCCATCAACGCCCCCATGTCCTTCATGCCTCCCACATCCCCGTTCTCTCTCTCTCTCTCTCTCTCTCTCTCTCTCTCTCTCTCTCTCTCTCTCTCTCTCTCACGGAACCCTGTTTGTGTGTGTTAATGCCGTTAATGAGTGTGTGTCTAAAGTGCCCAGGTCCACCGTTTATTTATCTGCTGCTCTGTGATTGGTCAGAGGTCAGGTCATGTGGCTGTTTATTTGGACATTTGTTTGGTGTGAGTGATGGCTCTATCATATATGGCCCTCTGGGAATTCTGGGGGTTGTAGTTCAGTGTGTTTAATTCCGCTGTAGCCAGAGCAGCAGGTTCTGGTTCAGTCAGCAGGACCTCATTCTCTAGCAGTCCCAGTATAAACCAAACACAGCACTGGGTGTCCAGTCTCACACTGGTCTGAGAGATGTGTATCAGAGGTTTTTAATGTATCGGCAGGAGCCATATTAATCCCAGCCTCAATTTCTTTCTCTTTTTAAAGCAATTTAACCCTGCTGTGATCTATTTACGACACTGTCATAGAGGAGATGACTTTATCAGACGTGTGCTGTAAAGCCATTTATGTATTTGATTAAACCGAGGCCATCTCTCAGCATCAGCCTGAGCATTCTCTGCAGCATCCAGTGCTGAGCATTACACCCTGAAACTTTTGGAGATTGATTGATTGTTCTTAATGTCAACCAGTTCTCAGAAAAGTCTGAGACTCTTTACTGAGTGCAGATTATACTGACCCATCATGTCAAGTCAATTGTATTTCTACAGCACGTTTAAAAAAACCACAAGGGCCAACCAAACTGCTGTACAATACAGAAGTACAAACAATTAAATGTATAAGACTAAATAACAAAAAGGATATAAGATAAGTAAACAAAAATAGAAGAGTCTTGAAAACAAGATTCAGACTCACCCCGGACACACAGATAGGTCATTAGAACACTGAAAGGCCTGAGAGTACAAGTACGTGTTTTTAGATTAGACTTAAAAACCGTAAAAGTTGATGATCCTAATAAAAACAGGCTAAACCAGATCATTCCACAGTTTGGGTGCTGCAACAGAAAAAGCTCTGTCACCCTTTGAGTTCAGATTTTAGAGTCTGGCGTCTCCAAGAGCAGCTGATTTGAGGATCTTAGGACTCTTTGGGTTGAATATGGATGCAGATGGTCAGAACTGTATGATGGAGACATTCCATTTAAGACTTTAAAAATGATCAATAAGACCTTAAACTCAACTCTGAATTTGATGGGCAACCAAGGCAGGGAGGCCAGTTCAGGAGAGATGGACTCTCTCTTCTATGTATATATAACATATCCATACACTTTACTATCGCAATATCGTGTTTTGCAGTACTGTACTGATTTTAAAAAATATAATGTTCCAGCATGATGATGATGACCCCAAACACACATCTAAGACGACCACTGCTTTATTGAACAGGCTGAGGGTAAAGTTGATTGATTGGCCAAGCATGTGTTTAGACCTAAACCCAATAGAACATCTTTGGGGCATCCATATAAAGATTGCAAATGGCTATGAAGATGATTTTGCTGAAAGCAGAAGTTAAATTTCTATCTTTTGAGAGAGATTTCTTACGCTGCTGTTCCTAAACATGGTCGCCCATGAATCTAAAGTCTCTTCACATAACTGTAACGGATGAAAACACAACTTATCACTTAACTTAGCTTCAGGACTGCTGAACTTTCCTAACTGAACATATTTCTTTGCAGTTTTGCTACTTTTCTGATTGCATAAAAAGTGTTTTTAATTTAGATTATACACTTTTATTTTGTACTTGCCAACATTATTGCAATGTATTGCATGATGTTAAATCATAACCCAGGAACAGTAATATACACTCCTGCCAATCAGCAACCCTAATATTCACTGTCCATCCTGAGCTGTGGGGAGCGAGACCTTACATTATATTCAGTAGATTGATTTACAGGAAGACCACAGTTCAGCACCTTAACTACAAATCCTATGTGCTCCATTTTACTGATAAGACAGACTGACAGGACTGATAAGACAGGCCATCACTGCACAGCAGAGGTGTGTGAAAAGGTTTAATGCTTCATGTGTGTGTGTTTGTGTGCATGCATAGGTGAAGTAGAGAAGGCCTGGATCAATCGTAAGGTGTCATTCAGTGTCAGAATGCCGTACAGTGTGAGAACTGTATGTGAGTGTGTGTGTGTGTGTGTGTGTGTGTGTGAGGGAGGCATGGGAACCTTTCAGTTGTGTTTACCACAGGGAAACCAGTACCAGCATAGAACAATGAACTAACCCTCTCCCTGCCCTGGGCCCTAAGGTCAGACAGGCTCTGATAGAGATATGCACACACACACACACACACACACACAAAGACCCGCCAGTAAGTTGTCGACAGTCTGCCCAGGGTGTGTGCCAAGGTTGAGGTCATTATCTACATACAGATTCGAAAATGAGGCATATTTTTGTGCATTGTGAGTGTGTGTGAGAGAGAATGTGAGTGTGTGTGTGTGTGTGTGTGTGAGAGAGAGAGCTTGTGTTTGCTACTTTCGCACTTTATTAATGGGTGTGTTGCTCTGGCTCTATTTGTTAGTTCAGGAGAAGGATGGTTGCCTCCCACACTTCATTCTTTCTATGTGTGTGTGTGTGTGTGTGTGTGTGTGTGTGTGTGTTTGAGTTACCTATTTTGGGTTTGTATTAACCTGTTTGTGCATACTATAATCCCAGGCCGTGTTTCTATTGTCTGGCTGCTGGAGAGTTTGGGTATGTTCGGCACTCAGGGGCAGAATGGCGCTTTGCAGCCAGCAAGCACAATGGAGTGTGTTTGCTAATTAAAATCGTACAGACTGTGTGTCATAA